>NW_009936077.1:56726-158933 GCF_000696875.1 Nestor notabilis | reverse complement strand
TTTCATTCCGGCACATACTCTTACTGAAGACAATGAGATTATGAGGAGGATTAGCTTATTGTTAGTCTGGCCAAAGTTTGCCTTTGTAAAGTCCAAAACATGACCTAATATAAAGTGGTTGAAATCTTGTGGGAAAGATTGTAAGAGGATAATTATTTTAAAAGCCATGACTTTGACACCAGGAAATTAAATTCATATCTATATGTCTTTATCTATACACAGCAAATCCAATAATCTTGAGCTCTCTACAGTCACTTAGCCAGCTGGCAAAGGGAGCAAAGTAAAAACTAACAAATCCCATTCCTAAGGTATGCTGACATCAGTGATTCATGATTCATCAATAATGGTGCTAGGAAATAAATGTAACAGGGCATTATTGCCTTTTGCAGCACGGTAAACTCAAGGGAAAATGTCTAAGTGTATCACATTGAAAGGACAGAGCTAGCAAAGAAATAACTTTTACAAGTATTTAAGAGGTGTTACAAGCAAGTGAAAGTAGAGAAACAAATGTAAACCTTTTAAAAACAGCAAGAACACCTATAAATAAAAGAGACAGTTTTCCAGCTACAAGCTTAAGAGGACTACACATGAAAATAGCATTTTTTTGTTCTTCAGCATTTTTACAAGGAGAATGAATTTAAATTGCTTGTTCCAGAATAAACCCTTGAAACAACTATTCTGGTTTAATGGTCTACCAGGATAAGCACAATAAGTTGGTTCTACGCTGTGCTAAATTACTAATGTTGTTGACAGTAATTATGATCCTCACAACTTATCTAAATCACTAAAAGGGCAAATACATAAACACAAAGTATCATATATACATTTTAGAAAATTACTGTATTAGCAAATAATTGACGATCTCTTTTGAAGGTGATTGGACCATCGTTGTAAAACCCTAAGATTATTAACTGAAGAAAGATGGGTAGCTATCCCTACAACAGCAGATACACCTCCCACTTTCGCTACACAGAACAAGAAGATATAGTACATCATTAAACAACTGAGGCTTTATAATTTTGTAGCTTTATACTATTTATGATAGAGTTTAGCCTATATTTCTAATCTTTTTTAGAACCTACTCAATTAAAATTCAGATTACTTGTTTATGCTATTAAAGGACGACTGCACAATATTAATAATGCACCATGTAACATGCTGCTCCAAACATTGCCTTTCTTTCAGGGGCAACAGCCACACAGTTCTGATACAAGCTTTGTTGCTTAGCTAGAGGGTAAGTGACTTTGGTGGTTGTTGAAGCATTTTACCAAAGAAAATGTTGTTCTCCTGACATAAGGCTTGCTTCAAACCATTGCTGCTTAACTGCAAAGAACCACAAATACATCTAGTAGCTGTTTTGCCTGGACTGACATCGCAAATTTTATTTTAAAGATTGAGTTTTCAAACATTTGGTATAATTCTTAATAAACAATTAATTGATTGACAAGATTTGCAAATGTATATTTCACTGTACTGAGTTTTCTTTACACGCTTTATAAAGGTTTTTATGAAGTTTGAACATAGATTTCCCTAAAAAATACAGGCAAAAGAGAATGTAAGAAAAGACACTATATGAGGATAAAGAATATGGAAGGTAAGATAAATCTATCCTCACACAAATGGATTTAATAGTGTCGTACTAGGTACATACATAATGGATGGATTTAAGAACCTCAGTGATGTCAGTGAAGAACAACAGGTATCTTTACTGTAAATATAATTCATGATTCATAATCAGAACTTTCTAGAAAATTACAGACAATGGAGAGCATACCACATCATGGTAGAAAAATAAATGCTGGTTTGATCCATTATAGGTAGCACTGCTAAAAATTGACTTGTTTTTCTTCTTTCTCTGCATTATTCACAAGCATAGGCCCTTGACTCTGCAAACATAATGTGCACTTAGCTTTCAAATCAACCAGCTTACTCATGGTAGTAAAACTGAATTAGTGCAAATACAATACTAGTGTAGTGAAGGCCATTTCTTCTTATTTCTTTCTGACCAGCTCGATAGACAAATAATGATTGACCTATATTCAGGGCAAGGTCAGCATTAAATTCAAGAAATATGTTTAGTGACTACATGACACGTGATGCAAAGAAGAAGCTCAGACAACAGTATTTGTTCAGACTTCAGAAGACAAGTCAAGGGAGAGTCATTGCTTTCTACAGCTACCTAATGGGAGGTCACGGGGGTTTAGAGAGGAGATGAAGCTAAACTATTATTTGAAATGCACAGTGGTAAGTGTATATGAGAGGCAAAAGTTACAAGCTACGACAAGAGAAACTGCAACTAGATACTGGAAGAAAGTTTTCAAAAATAGGGTTGTCATGACACTTAGTATACCTAGACTATCTATTCTAGTGTCTACCATGGCAGACATTAGAATGGGGGCCCAGGGAGGTGTGTAGTCTTTGTCCTTGGAGATACTCAAAATTCGTCTGAACAAGGCCCTGAGTAACCTTCTCTAAGTTGGACTCGCTCTGAGGGGGGAGCTGAACCAGATGACCTCCAGAGGTCTCTTCCAAACAAAATTATTCAATGAACTTACTTTTTTAAAATTCTTTACTTTTTATTATTTTAGCCAGCTTTATTTCTCTCTAAGCATTCCCAGTTTATAAAAGGGTAGGCAGCTTTCTTAGGAAAGACGTCTTTGCTTCCTAAATTTTCTTAAAACAAGCACACTTCCAAGTACACCATGGCAAATGAGCTATAAAAATCCAAACTACACGTGGACCGCTTACCTGTGCTTATACCAAACTGAAGTGTGTCTGTTACTGCTAAATTTTCCAAGATGTATGAACAAAAAACCTTATCAAAGAGATGGTTGATATTCATGACTACTTCTGAGGACACTGAGTATTGAGAAGCTTCATATGAATTCAGCCTGCTTGCAGCTGGGCATAGCTATCTAATAGTGGAAATAAGTACTAGAGCTACTCATAGTGGAGGACTACTCAAAAATGAAGGCAGGGAAAGTGTTCTTTTCTTCGGATGTAGTGGAAGAATTAACACTGCCCTCACATGCAGGCATGTCCCTGTGGCACAAATGCCTCCGCAGTCCTCTGGAGTAGCCCAGGAGCTGTGTTTTTGATCATGACCAGCTGCTGGGAAGAGTGATCTAGTGCTCGGTGTGTGTGTATGAGATGAGAGGGCTGTAAAGCGGCAGTCATGCCAACTCTATGCTTCAGAGGTCCTAAGTCACAAGGGAAATTGCTGAAGCTGAATCAGAGAAAATGCATCAGCATCTCTCATGGGAAAGGAAAGCTGGAAAACACATTATACTCAACTGAGAAGCACGGTATGCTACGTTAAAAAACTAGACTGAAAGTAAGTTGTAGAATTTTTCAGAAATAAAGTTTTTGGCTTTGAGAACATGTTAATGTAACCTGTTGTGACATAAGGTTTAATCCTTGAGCTAATGAGTTCTTGAGTAAGTTTTTCAAGCAATCGCATAACAAAAATGCATATAGGTAAAATGTGTTTACCGTAACAGAATGTTATGCCATTTCCTGTATATCCTTGGGAGCAATAGCAGCCTGTTGTCCCACCCTGAACTTCACACCTGGCATCTTTGTGGCATGTCATGTTGCAGCTTGCAGAAGTGTAGCCATAGTCCAGCAGACTGGAAATCAGAACTGGAACAAAGAAAAATCAGACTCATTTCTTTATCTAAAAACTTCACTCTGAGCTCTAAAACCTGATCTGGGCAAAAGGTATCCACAAAATTGGTATATTCCAGTAAACTTATCACAGACTCAGTATATCACAGGATGGGGCAAGGGCCACCAACTACAGGGACTTCTTTGGTAAAACTACCCAAGGGCTGGAAACAGCAGACACTGTAGATTAAGAGAGTGGGTATGTGCTCAACCAGTATAAAATTGGTAAACAACATCGAAGTTATTCAGTGATCTGGGGAAAACATTTGAAAACCTTTCAAAGCTCTCTAGTACTTTCCAGTAAAGCACAGACATTTATTTGTACTCTGAATTATGTATTGAGTGTAATCCAAGCTGCCCTACACATATCAAGTGAAAATACCAGAGTTCCCCTGATTGGAATTTCTACTTTTATAAGCACTTCCATACTTGTGTAGCTAACACATATGCATGGTCTGGGAGATTAAAATGACATGTCATAGGATTTACAGCATTATGACATTAGGGTTTAAAAACTTATCTAAACTATTTAAAGTTTATCTCTTAAAATACCGTTTCCAGAAGTTTTGTCTTCTTTTTTTCCATCCATAGGATGGGTATATCTACTTTCCCATTGTATGAATACATATAGTTTTCAACACAAAGAAAAAAGGAATCTCTCCCTTTAAGGAAACTGTTATAATCATACACACCCTGTAATAGGTTAAAAATGAGGCAGTTAACTCAGAAGAGAAAGTAAGTTTTTTAATTTGTACTTCACAAATTGTTAGTAGGACACAATGAAAGCTGCAGAACACAAAGACCCTTTTGGATGCAGTCTTGTTTTTCCCTACCCAAATATTATTCGGGATATATGCTAGCCTAGTGTTACAATTACAGGTTTCAGTGCTTCAGGAAATCTCACCGAGGCATTGTTTTCTTGGATGAATTAAAATTTCATGAAAAATTCAAAAGACTAAAAATTACACTTTTTTTTTTTTTTTACAATTATATATAACCCAAATTGGTTTAGTTATCACCAAGTTTCATCTTTTCCCTCTATTTTTGAGAGAGACCATTTTCCAGAGATTAAAACAGAAACCTGTGGGATTCTGTTGACATTTTACTGTTCATAACATGTGAAATCTAAAAATCTCCCAAGCAGACGGAGAGGGGGAAAAGGAAAAATAAACATACCACAAGCCCACAGAACCCCACAATGTTTCTGGTTTTTTTACAGAACAAAACCTACAGTGAGATAAAGACTGGTATTTGTGGGATTTGGTTTTGGAATGATCCTAACCATGCAATTACCGAATCTGGTAGCAGTCCTGATCAAAGCTAAGGGGACTTTGAGTCCCATGTACCCAGCAGCTTTCCACAATCTCCAACACATCCTTTCTCCTTGCCAGACCCCACTCCCTTCCCACCTACCACTTGCTCCCCAGTGAAGGAGATTTCACCTACCTAGGAATGGAAGCAGTTTCATTGGTGATGCTGTTGCTGTACAGTGCCTGGTTCAGAGCCCCTGTGTCACAGAAAAAACCTCCCTGCCTTAAAATGTATGAACATGTGCAAAATATGTACACATGCCTATCAGGAAAGCGACGTGCTGTTGCAGGCGCAGCCCTGACGCTGCCCTTTGTCTCAAGCTTCACGTTTCCAAAAGCTCCTGCGACTTACAGGCAGGACAGGAAGGGTCAGGAGGGGCTTAGGACCAAGTCTTCTGGCAAGTAGGGAAAAAATTGAGAAGGGAATAAATGAGAAAGTAAAAGAGAAGCAGAAGCCTGGGTCTTGCAAGGGCTATCAGAGAAGATTCAGGGCTGAGTGGGTTAGAGGAGCATGTGCCCAGGACAGTGCCTGGGGCAGAGGGAGGATGAAGCTGGAAGGGGTGAGCTGAAGCCTGCTGGCAGAAGGAGTAAGGGAGTAGCAGAAGAATGGTGGAGCAGATCAGGAAGGGTGAGGAAGAGGTGGAGGAGATTAGTAACTAGCTCAGGGTTTACAAACTTGGAGTTAACGGTCTACAAGCTTCCTTCCACCTTTTCCTGGTGAGCTGAATATATGTGAGCCCCAAGACCCTTTTTTTTTGTTGTTTTTTTCAAGACAGTCTTGGCTGACTGCAATTGTTCTTCCTACTGCTTTTTTAGGTTTTGAGATAGGTCCTTACTGCAGCCAAGCTATGTTGCTTTAAGGGTAATGGCCTTAAGGAGGGCGGTACAGGAAATCTACTGAACTCTGCTTTGTGAGGAAACAAAGACGTATAGGCAGGGAGGAAAGAGGCAGGAAGGCAATTGTATGGCCAGGAATCTCAGGAGCTGATGAAGCCAAAGTTTCTAGGAGTTTGTGGGACTGACACAGGGCATTGTGTAATAGGACATATTCAAGATAGCCAATTCGGTAAAGCATTTGGCATGTCTTGTGTTAAACGTGAGAGCAGTTCTATCCTCATTATAGCATCCCAATCGACGAGACTTAAGCATGCACTTACATTATGCATGGACACGGCAACATTTTCTCTAATCTTTTTATGGCTGATGTGCATACCATCATTACCCAGCTTCCTGGAGATGACGACTCACATACTGAAGCACTGTAAAACTGGAGCATTGATGTATGCCTGTCCTTATAGACGGAAGTCAAGCGACATGCACAAAAAGGTGTGCCGCTGGCTGAGTGGAGGATCTCTCTAAACTAAAGAAAATGGATGTGAGGCTATGGAATGTCAGCATGACAAAATATTTCATGTCTGACAAGAAAGTTCTGAGGTTGGAACTTTGGTAGGGAACTGACATGAAAGCATCAGCTTGCTCTTAAGAATTATCTGTGGATGTGGCAGCATTTTTTCCAAACTTGTTAAGAACTATTTACTCACCATCATTTTCCAGCTTCCTGCTGGCTAGAGTTCAATGAGTTAAACTCTACTCGGGCCAGGGTGGTTCGAGGCATGTAGAAATAGCACGTAGGTGTCTGGTTGGCACAAAATACTTCTGTAGCACCTTGGCAAAGAGAGAGGAAGCTCCAGTAACCGGATGTTAATTTTTATTGAACCACAGAATAATGAACAAAGGGTCCAGGTGTAGGAAGACTGTTTTTCTCTTGTTTGATTTTTTTGAGGGGGTAGGACTTAAAGGGGAAGAGAGGAAGGGACTAAGAGTCAGTTTGTTTTGTTAAGTTTTCCTGTAATCTGATGCACAGAGACTCAGAGGAACAGAAAATCAGATGGATTGAGGGGAGCTCTGATCTGCATGTCCTGTCCTTCATGCTGACACGTGCTATACTGAAAGCTTCGCTTTTCTGTACTAACTTACAGATCCTGCTGCTAAATTTCACCTAAATAAGGACTGGGCTTGGAAAGCCTATAATGCTGAAACTATGACTTACTGCCCTGTGTCTTTTTACTCCCCCAAATCAAGCTAAGATACATTTAACAAAAAAATTAGTGAAGAAAGCAAGAAGTTACAAGCTAACATCCAAGTCTTCAAAGCTTTAAATATATTTCCTAAAAGTCAGAGATGTACATTTCTATTTCATCTAGACATCAGCCTCCTGCAAGGGCTGTTCAGATAGACTGGCTAGACAGCAATTTCATGAATCACAGTGATAGTAAATTTATAGTAAAAACTTTAGTTCCTTTTCTGATTCAAGGTCTAAGGAGAAATTGTGGATGACTCAGAAAAAAGCATAATCTCACTATAAGGAGACAAATGCCTCCTTTCCTTTTTGCTAGAAAAGCACATGGTAACTTGCTTTTTAGTAGTCAATGGTCCAAACTTATCAAGAGAAATATGCAAATCACATCAGGATAGTTTCCATCTGGAATAGCATTGTTAAACTACTTACTCCACTCACAGGCATAGTGGACAACGTCAAAGGCAGTGCATAGGTCTAATTGGTAAATGGTTTACCGATTGTGAAGGAGGGAGCACATAAAGAAGAAAGATGTGGAAGAACAGAGCAAGGACAGAAGAAGGAAGGTTGGGTCAAGAAGAATTGGGTGATAAAAGGAGCTTCGATCAGATTTAGAAGGGAATAGGGAGACAGGGAAGAAGAGGGATTTAGGAATATCTTAATGAGATCTCAATACTGGGAGCAGTGGATTACTTTTGCATTAGACTACTTTAAAAACTGGCTAATGTGAGTGTCATTTAGAGGCTGAAGACAGCAAGGTCGCAGTAGGTATGGATGTGGAGAAGGATGGACTTGACAAATATTTTATGGGGAGAATGAAGAGGAAAGGGGAGATTTCTGAGACATTTTAGAGATAAAACCAGGAGGATTTACTGACAGTATCTATTGGCATACACGGATAAAGAGTTAAACAAGTGGAGATGAGCAGGTGAACACATAGGAAAGCAGACACTTTCAAATTTGTGCTGTCAAAATTTTCAGAGTACATTGAGAAAAAAATATTGAGGTGTCACAAAACTGAAGGATGCCTGTCTTTACAGGCAGGGAAAAGGGGCATGCACAAACATGCATATTCCTGGAAGACTAGAGAATAGTCTAAACCAAGTAAAAAGGGTGCAAGAATGAGGAATGTCAGTACTGCAGAATCCATCCCTGCTTGCCCCAAAATAAAGAAGCATTAAAACTAAATGGTTTGTGGAAACACTCCAAAAGAGAGCCTTTCCATTCTTCAACGTGAGAAGCAAAGCCTCAATCTGTACTTAAATGTGTTGTTCATTTTATAAATAGGCTCATTTATCTTTGCAAGACTGAGTTAGGAGGGCATGAATATACACAGGCTAACATGCTTGACTTCAAACCACACATTTTTGATTACTGATCTCTGTGATTACAGTATCTTAGTGTGCTGCAAGTGCAGAATTCTCAAGGTTGTTGGTAGGTTTTTTTTTGCTGCTGAACTGATAGGAAGACATCAGCCTGCTCTTAGAAATTACTGGATATTTTCCAAGCTTTGTATCATGAAGAAATGTATTTATTCACAGTGGCTTTAAAGGTAATTGGGATCCTGATTGTGCAGACAATGCTACAAAACTAACACCCGCAGCTGATGAGGGAGGGAAGTTAACACTTCCTAGAGCTCAGTCTTAGGTAGCTTTCAAAAGATAAATATAAAGCAACTGCTTTCGTTCCAGAAACTGCCTGTAGTACCAACAAAGGAGCAAAAACCGAACAGTGCTCATATTAGGCATGTTTCTTTTAAATTAACATAAGCATGACCTACTGTATTAAAGACATTTATTCCTTTGGTGTGATCAAAATTTGACTGCTAGCTGGATGTATGCCAAAGATTCTCACTACATTCGTAGTTTTATATTACACTGGGGAAAAACAAGTGTGGTCTATCAGGATATGTATTTCTTTCTCAAATTAGCAGGTAAGTATGCCGGTAGATACTTAGCAAGAGCCAAAAGATGTCATCTGATGGGAATCTTACAAATCTATCTGCCAGAGGTTGCAGACCCCACTTTCAGACCACTATGGATCATCCTGAGAGGGAATGGTGAGAGTGCGTATCAGACCGAGAGATTCTGAGTGCTCCAGGTAGGGTTGGTTCATAGATCTGCAGTCTCCTTGTCGTTGAGTACCACACATATTCAGCACCCTCAGACTCCAGTATCTAACCCCTCAACATTGTGCTCCAGCATAATCCACTTTGTATGTGCAGAACAGCCACATGCATGTGCATATACACAATTTATCTCTATCACATAAGCACATATATGTATCTGCTACTGAATTGGGCTGATACATATTTGATGTGAATAATAAAAAGATGATCATGACCTTTCCTTTCAGCCTTTGCTTTTTTTTTTGACAAATGACTGTTCACTTGAATCACCAGGTTTGCTGCCAAAAGGAAAATGGGATATAAAAGAGACTGAGGATGCAAAAATGCCTTGGATAAAGCTTTTTCTCAAATGCTTTCTGTTTTTTTAAAAAATATGAAATTCATTTATGGGTTTCATACCAAATACTATCACTTCAGGAATTTAGATGGTCTTTATACTACTTCATAAATATTTAATTTATCCTAGTCACTAGAGCAATTACAGCGTTGTTTTTTTCTAGTCAATAAAATCTGGATACAATTGAAAATGAACTTAAATGTCAGATCAAAATAATGAATTTACATGGTTGGTTAAAATTATTTTCAGATAAAAAATTCCAGGGAAAACATTTTCTGAACACAGACTAGTCTACCATAGAGCAGCCTACCTCAGAGGACTCTAGCTCAAAAGTATTGTTAGCATCTGTTTTATAACTGCCTCACCTCACCTTCCTGTCTGAGTGCTTCATGTATCCTTATCATTTTATGTGCAAACATCATATTCCATCTGAACATATGGGGCTGAGTATATCTCTTGGGATGATGCAACTCTAGGCAATTCTGAAGCAATAAACACACAAACATACATAAACATATGCATGTACACATCCTACTAAATCTGTGTAGCTGTATCCATCTGAAAGAAATTGCACATTTCAGTGCTCAGAGCCAGTTTCTTTCTGCTCTTTGCTTTACCTTGGATGAAGTCATGAAATGAGGGAATACAAAGTGAATGCAATGTTTCTGAAAGCCAGATTAACTGCCCTGAAACTGGGGTCTGTTTCCACATCTGTCATAATACAGAAGAGAGGTACAGGCTGAGTATAAAGGTCCTCTCAGCTAAAAGGGATAAAGTAATTCAGCTTCCAAGTCAGTTTATGTTCTCCTGGGACTGGTCATGCTACGGTAGTTGTAATGATAGTCACATCTCTGCAGGACAGAGTGAACCTTATGAATAATTACACCAATGAAATGCCAGATTACCAGTTGCTTTTAATCCGCACTCATTTTATACCAGAGCATCAGAAGTGAAGGGCTTTTACAGTGCAGTGCTAATATGCTAACCACCAGATAACCAGACACTTAATTCAGTTAACTCAGATAACAACAGTTAACTCTTCTTTGTTTTACTCACAAGGGAGAGGAGTTCTGACACTTCTTGTTCATCTATCATATACTCTTTGACTTGAAGTAGTGGCAACTCACTGTCTAGGTATTTACCCTTGCAACACTCCAGTCAATATTCCAGAAGGCCAATAGCCCACAAAACCATCCTGGATCTTACCTTGGGTAACAGGCTGAAAAATGGTCAGATTATGAAATAGGTTTGTGTCCTTACTGAATTAAGTTCTATGTCTGCTGAGGAATGATTAGACCCTAAGTGAGGATCTCAGGATTTGGTCATACACTTCCCAGGAACCTCCAGGTGCCATGGGCTTATATCTTGCAGGGGTGCAACTCAAAAGGGAGTGGAAGAGGAGGTGTGACCAGCTAGATGTGGCCACAAGGATGGAGAGGACTGTGATCAGATGAGTTACACAATGCTGTAATGGAAGATGCTCTTTCCATACTCTCAGTCTCCCACAGTTCAAATGTCCTGGTTAACAGCTTCTAAAAGCACCGTCCCTCTGCTGCTTTTGTGCTTTGCCCCACTTCTCACTGTCTTGCAATGTCCAGAGCCCTCTTCACCCTCCCCCCTATTTCTTCCTCACCACCTCCCCCCCCGCTGCATCCCTTCCTCCTTTCTCCCAGTGACTCCTCAGGAATTTGTGCATTTCCTATCTAAGAATGCTTGCAGAAGGAAAAATGCTTGAGGATCATGGTGAGGAAAAACATAATACTCTGAAGAGGAAAATATTGGACAATCATTTAGGCCTTAGAGTGGAAAGTTCATCCTATGAACTGCCAAGAGTGCTATAAGTCAAAACAAAACACCTGCATTAAAAACAATTGTATCATCATTGACTTTTTGCGTTATCCCTTCCTAGGCAGAAGGTTCTCTGCAATGCATGGGCATTTTTCCTTCCTCACTGCTGCTGGACAGCACATCCATCCTAACCCAGAGAGGTTAGAGCTAATTCACACCCCATCAATGCGTACAAATAGTTCAAATTATTTCTTCCAATGTTCTTTACCTTGTACTTGTCTGCATTGAACTTCATCTGGTATCTTGTTATTCAGTCACTGAAGTTTTATTAGCTCCTCCTGAAATTCCTTACTTTGATCCTTCGTTTATATTAACTTAAATAATTGTGTATTGTCAGCAAATTTCAGCACCTTGTTATTCATCCCATTTCCCATATCATTAAATATGAGTGGTGAGCAAATACTAGAGGAAATTATTCATGAATATTCATTTGAAGTTAAAAGCAAATTCCATTTTGACAGCATTTGTGACTAGTCCTTGTTCACTTTCTGCAAAGAGTTGAGTACTAAAGATTTACTAGTGGAAATGCATGCAAAAAATCCACATTTTATTCCTGTATACAAATAATTCCTCCAAACAAAATTTAAGCTGAATGTTTCTAGTCAAATCTTAATTTCAGGTGTAGAGGGGATACCTCTACAGAGGGGACTGAGTCCCAGAAGCTAAGAGTATATTTTGGAAGATTTCTACCCTTTCTCACATATAGATTCTATAATGACAAGTAAAGAGAGAACTGCGTTTTTGACACACCCCATTCTCCATCTGTATCAGCATCCATCAAGTGCCAAGCAAAGACATGCAGTCCTGACCAGCCCTCCATTGCCATCTGCACTGGCTCCTGACCAATCCCATATTTCCAACTGTTTTGGTTTATGGATTGGCTGTTGCATGCATCCTGGCATTCTGGTTCAGTCCCATCTGGTACAGGATTATGGACTCCCAACAGGTTTAGTTGTACAGGTGTTATCTGATGTTGGTCAGCTGAGCCATTTGCAACTCCTGCTAACAGGCTGTCAGATACATCTCTGCTCTCCTCTGCAGTTACACACCCAGATGAAGCCCCAGAAAGTTAAGTGGACTTTGCAGGGCCCTGCTGACCTTCGCCATTGAAAAAAGTAAGAGTCTCCTTATGCAGCAGAGATTGCACTGGTTACAAAAGGCACAGCTTCGTTTTAAACATCACCTTGTGTGTTTCTAAAGCAACATCATGAGATATGCCATAAATCAAGATCATAAAAGAATGAGATATTTTATAATAGCAGTTAAGAAGCCATCCAGTCTGTTATCACTTCTGTTACACATTGCACAGCAGTGCTAACCTAGATCAAGGTTATGTCTGAGATCCACAAAGATGCTAGGAAGGGAAAACAGAAGCAAAACCTGTGAATGAAGCAGGGATTTTGTGATACTGTGACACAATGCATGAGAAACTTTGCAGTAGCAGAGAGATTAAATTGATCTGACTTCTGTATGCCAAGAAGAGGTTGAATGGAGGTATCTGGTGAGGAGCTTAATTTGATTGCTTCCATCCTGTATTCCTTATCATTTTTAAGTAGAATTGATACTATGTTAAGTGAGCATATAAGGACAAGAGTTTCTTCAGTTGCCTCAGTAAATTCACATCTATAGTCCACATTAAGCTCCAGATGAACACGTCAAAGTTCTCACACACACACTGAGAGGACCATTTGGCCTTTTGGTGATTAGCCTAAATTGTTTTAAGGTCTGCTCTGCACATTATAATGACGAAACCAGAATGGAATATAGTCTGCAATGCTCAAAAAGGAGCAAGAAATATGTATTTGCCTCAGTCATATATAGTTCAGTATTTGAACACTCAAGTATTGCAGGCAGTCCCTGAATAAATTCCTGCCTGCAAGCTAAAATTAGTGGAAATTTTACTTATGCATGGCTGTAGGACTTGTTCGTTAAAGGAACTGAAACACGAAGAGTTTATTCACGTACTTCTTGAACTGGTGCACTGAAGTCTTCACTTAGTAAGTCAGATGTTTTCAGATTAACTATTTTAAATATATTCAAAATACACTGCTGCTATATGTATGTGGCATAGTCAGTGTTGATTATATTGTGTGATATAGCTTTCTTCATAAGGCTGCAGGAAAGGAGACGTGCAGACATTCATATGCAACTTCCTTCACAGAAATGCCTGTATTTAAAGTGAAAGGAAATTAAAATGAGATTCCATTGTTTAGATGAGAAAGTGCAAAGGTTCATGTCTAAGTAATGTAATTCTGATTTTTGACCTTTAGACAAAGCTTCTAAGAGCTTTCCAGTAATGACATCATATTTACTTGGTGCTATGCCTTAGCTTGCATTGTTTTGATTACTTAAAGAATAAAACAACTATAGATTTATAGTATATGGATAATATACTATATATGTTATAACCCTAACACTCATCACTGCTGCTTTAATTCATATGATGGTATGCCAGACTCCAGCTCACAAATCCCTTCCCTATAGCCTTACAGCCATGATCCTAGAAACATCTGGGTACACAAATGGATGTGTGTGAGAAGTTCCACACTTTTCCAGTGAGTTTCAGGGAACTGCAGGGATGTGAAAGATGCACATGTACATTTCCTATTCCATATTTCACGTTGTTTGGCAATCTCCATTCTTTAAAATTCTCCCCTAGGTATCTCGAATTATCTTTTATTTCAGTATTTTCAAAGCCTCCCTATCAAGAAGAGGGTTTCCTAGGAGATTTTGAGAAGATTTTGAGCTCACCGAAGACAGAGGAACTGTGCTGCTTTATGCAAGCTGAGGATCTAGTTTGATAGTCTCATCTTTGTGAATATAGAACAGAATGAATTTATTCAAACTATGAAAGCCACATGAATAACTTTGCTTGAACAATTCTGTTGTATCCTCTCTGCATTTAAAGTGTAATTTAGCAGACTGAAATTAATTTTTCTTCACTGATTATGTTTTCTACAGACACTGGAAAGGCTGATGAGTACAATATAGTTTTAAATTATGTGCCTTGTTTATGCTTTTTTCTTTATAGTCCATTACTGTAGGATTTGAGTGGAACCATATGATTATAGTCTTGGGTTGTCATGCAAATGGACTCATTTTGTTCCATTTCCCATTCCCCTTACCGTCCTTGTCAATGCGATGGATAAATCTTGCTCTGTGTTCTGTTCTTCATAGACTTGCAAGGCTGTCATCAGAGTGGATTAATCTTCTGCCTGTGTTATCACAAAATTCTCTGTCCTAACAATGACTTATCACTGAATTTAAAGCCTGATATACTTCATACTCAATCTGTAGACTTAGTCTTGCAACAAAAATTGTAATGAGAGCTAAAAATGGTACAAAACTAATCCATTCTTACCACAGCCTTTGAATTGTAATTTCATGGATTTCATTGAATACAGCATTTTACTGAACAATACTGAGAGAGAACACGGTAGAATAGCGTACTTGAAATTTCAATTTTAAATGTCACCTAAAGTAAACTTCCAAATTGTTTAATTAAGTGACCATAACTGTATTAGACATTATTGCCAGCACAAGTGCTGCACAAGCAGTTCTTTCGATAAAAACCAGGATGTGGACAAACTATTATTCACAGCATATAAAAACACCATTAAAAATAATGATAATGGTGGGACTTAAACCTAGAATAATATGAATTTTAGAGTTACTGCTTCCACATATAATCCCTTAACTCTCCCCTTCATGCTTAGCTATTGCACGGTTTTTAAACTGACATGTGGTTGTTATGCAAGCTTGTAATTTATTCTTTCCTCGGGGTTCTCACACTGGTCCACATCATAAGAACAAGATGTTTTAAGCATTTCTTTAACGTATGTATTTATGGGTGTGTTCAAAATGCTACATGAAATAAGAAATGCTTAATATTTCTTGCTCTCTGATGTAAAAAGCCAAAAGAAGCTGATTTAAGCTCCTCTGGATAAAAATCAAGTCTTCTAAACTTTAAGGTATCTTGTTATTTTATTAGCATATTAGGCTTGTCTACATGGGATTTTAAAATGAGGAGAAGAGGTCAGTTCTAGGAAACAAGGGCTTCCATGACACTTCCTAAAGCCAATTTACAGAAATTCTCATGTTAACCATTTCAGTTACAGATTCTGTTTGTTTGACTTTACAGCTGGCAATTTTGGCAAGGAACCCAGTGCAAACTTTTGCATGTCAGCTATATGATTTTTCTCACCATGCTTTATGAGATGCCTCCTAGAACTGGCAGGAGGCCTGAGACTTGCTGTGTTAAACTGCCATGATGCTTCTCCCATAACTCAGCTGTGTTCTGCCAGCTCCATTTCTAAACTGCCATGAGAGCAGCCTGGAAGACACACTGCCCACTTACAGCCGTCCTTAGTATAAACCGGTAGTATCTTGTATTGGCATTCACAAAGTCACATGGATTTGGCTTTGTAGCTTTGGAGGAGTAGCATTATGGTTTCGGGAAGGAGGAAATCTGGAGGATGAAGTAAAAAGCAAACCCAGGACAGGTTTGTTTTTGTTTTGTTTTTTTTTTGCCTTGGAGGCATTTCTCTGCTTTCATAAAGTGCAACATTGACACTTGGTGAGCTATGAATGCCTGCTAGGATGCAATCCTGGGAGAAAACACAGCACTGAAGAATCTTATGCTGGAGAAGGTGATGGTCCTACTAAGCTGATTAGTGCTCGTTTGAAGGGACAGAATACCCATGTGAAAAGCCTTTTTCTCCCCAAAATTTAAGCAGTGGGATATGCTTGTTGCCTATAATACCAAAGAAGGGAAAACTTGAGAAGCAGCAACAACAAGCAGGGAATGTACTGGTTAGTTTGGCTGTTCCGTACAGGTATTAAGCAAATTCAGTGCTGCCACTGGGTAAGAAATAAGAAGAAATAGAATAAATAGAAGAACATCTCACAAATAGAAGACGACGTGGTCAGAATTACAATTCTAAGGATAGAAGCTGTCTTGAAATAAGCATGCTAAACCAACCTTCTTCTTTATGACTACCACACATCTCATGTTTCACCCACAGTACAAAGAATGCTCTACAAATGATTAAAATTTCTTAAGAAGTGTTCCTAGTTCAAACAGTAGCCCACAAATGCTGACATTTAGACATTCTGATTTGTGGATACTACACAGCATTTCAGTCCCGATGCTCGCTCTGCACTGCAGCACTGACACACACATCAGTCTTGGGAGCCAGCTTCCACTCCTGGCTTTTATAAGCTCCACAGAACAAATTCAGAAATTACTTCTTTTTTTTTCCTCCTTTATGGTAACTTGGCAGCCTGTCACCTTTTCTCAGGTGCCTGCCGGGTTACAATAATTTGTGAGAAACTTTCTAGTGTGCTGGTAAACACACAGTATGTGTGCATTGGTAGAATGGCTTGCAAAGTACTCTCTGTTTCACAAGAAAACAGGCAGGGAGCACTAACATAGGCTTGGTCCTGTCCTGTCTTCAGTCCCTACCACAGAACATTTTTCCTTTGACTTGGCATGGGGTGTAGGAGCAGGAATTACTATTATTTTCTCCAACAGCATCTTGTAGATGTTCGCCTTTGTGACACTCCTCCAGATGGGATTGAGAATGAAGCTCTTTAAGTCCCAGAGCTCTACAGATGTCCAGATGGAAGACTAGGGAATGCAGCAATCAGTGTGTAATTGGGTAAGTGATAGACCTGCTGCAAAGCAGCATTACCTCAGCCTTAAGGAGGATTAATTACAAAAGACCTATGATGCCAATTAATTCTCTTTAAAAAGTTGCATGTGGATTCAAGGCACTTTAAGTCAAAGAAGCCGTAGTTTGTTCAACATAATGTGCCTACATAAATAAGTAAGTGTTGCAAGATATTAAGCACTTGATATATCACACAAATGGAAGCATCTGAGTTTCTTTTTTTTTTAAAGTATTCTGTAAACAGTAAGAAACTGATCCCCCCTGCCACCAGAGATGGTCTTCCTAAAGCAGACGGTAACCTCTAGTTTTGTCTCTCATACAACACCCAGTGCTGAATACTGAATGTGAAGTTTGATCCCAAAGTGCTGATAAAATACAGCTGATTTCTCAGCTTTGGCTGACAAGATTTGTTCATGCTTAAAAAAATAACACCTCAAGTGACAAGCCCTCAAGATTTCAAAGGAAGCCTAAGAGAATTTTGTTCAATCAGAAGGTAACAGAGATGCTCTTCCTGACACATCGCTGCAGTCTCAGTGGAATAAGATAGACACCGAGGAGGGGGAAATACTACTGATCAGGTTAACACAAAAACTTTCTTTGCAGGCGCTAATTGGAATGCAAATCTTTGTACCATAAAAAACCTGAGCTATGAATAGAACATCGGAGTTTAATTGATCAAATCTGTCAGTTTCTAAAAAAGCAGGAGATACATGCTCTGATATATTTGACTCTCAACAGTTTTATTAATAGGTATATGGTACTTCAGCTTCCTTAGAGATGCAGGTATAATACACTGTATATTTTTACACTTCAGTGGATTTCCTAAGAAAGGCCCTCAAGAAAGAGCCTGATAAGGTGAGCTGGAATATGCCTGGCAATGGGTACTGGCACTACCATCCCTAGCTAAACTGTTGAGGCAGCAGGGGTATACCACAGCAAGAGGTGGGACTGGCAGCAACTTAATATATTTGAAATACAGAAGTTTGCCACTGTTGCATGAAAGAAATTACAATAAAATGTATTATACATAAGCTTGTGAAATACCAGAAAATCAAAGAGAAAGAAAGGAAAAAAAGCGCTACCTTAGGCTAATTGTTGTTTCAATTTCATTGCCAAATAAGTTTTAGCACTAATATGATGATATTTTTCCAAATTTTCTGCTCAAAGAAGCTAACAAATTTATGAATCACATACTGAGAGATACACTCACCTTTGGATGGTTATGACAGAGTGTATGGGGGTATGTGTGCAAGGAGAATGCAGGCTCATCTGCACGATGCTTATTGGTATGCAATATGACAACTTCCCCCACAGCTGCTTTCTCATTATAACTCAGATGGGTTAGCTTCAAAAATCATCTATCCACTAAGTCACTCTACAGATGTTCAATTTCACCCTAGGAATCCTCTCCCTTATTTCCTCAAAGTGAATTATATTTTTCTCAAATCCCAGACCAGAATTTATCAAAGCATGGATTAGAACTTTTCAAAATTGCTGTAATCAATGGAAAGCCTGTAAAGTCCTTACCTATGCAAGGGCAAGTACAAAAACCTGCAATGAACTGTCATTAAAAATTAAGGTATAAATTAAAGATGAACTGGAATTCTTTTGTTAATCTTCCCTTCCACTTCTCTCCCCATTCCGCCTCCCCCCCAAAAAAAACCAAGAAACCAACAACCCAAACCAAAACCCAAAGACTTTGTGATCCTGTAATCCAAACCAACAAAACTGAGGTATATAGCATGATGTATGGCATCATGCTGTTTCGTTAACATGACTGCTATATGACTTGTGTTTTATTACTGGAATAATATTTAATAGATTGCGCTTGCATGTTGTGTTGCATACTGGGCTCATATTATAGCTCAGAGATTTATTCTTTAAAGAAGAGAATATGAAAAGAGGAAATAAAAAAGGTAAATCAACAGGGTTATGTTTCTACTCTGTGTATAACCACATGAAGCTTTTCTGGTTTTCCAGCAATTCCAAAAAGCCTGAAACAGTTCCAAAACGCCTGAGTCAAAATGAGAAAGCATGAACTGCCTGAAAACATGTAATTTTAAAAATTAAAAAAGAAAAAATAGAAAAATCCTTTCAATTTAAAATCCTGAAAGATCAAGATATTGAATCAGAGAAAATAATTTTGCCTTCTGTTTCAGTTTTTATTTAAATTTCCATCCATCTCTTCGTGACGTAATTCAGAGAAATTGAATTTCATTGCCACCAAATCAGTGTTTTCCAACCAGATTTGACCTACTTCTACCATTCTCCTGATACTTGGCAAGGAGATTAATTGATTTATGATTTTTTTAAGGTTTTTTGTTTGGTTGTTTGTTGTTTATTTTTTTCTAGAAAAAACCTCCACAACTGGGGAAGAAGTGCCAGCATAAATATATTTGACAGTCATGGAGAGATAACTTGCTACCATTAATCCTTCTGGCCATTAACAGCATAAATTTAACCTGCACAGTGTCCTCCTTCCGAGAAGATGAACAGTTAGGTTTGGAGAGATTAAGTGGAAAGTGAGTGACGTGTTACCATGCAGGTGCATTGAGGCTTGTGGGTGTGGGGACGGTGTGGGCAATGTCTTGAGGACCAAACCCCAAAGCTGTGGTGAAGCTCTGGTACCAAGGGTGGGTGATGATGGGCTGGTCCCAGCCACTGTTTCATGGCCAAAGCAGATGCAGCAACAGGAAATTTCTGAATGGCCACGCACCCAACAGCCCACTGCTGACACCCAAAACAATCCTTCGTGGCCAGGGACAATGAGTCCCATGAGGAGGCGGTGGGCAGCCCTCTCAGGGCAAAGCACTCTTGGCGGGGAGAGACAAACCAGAAATGTAAAACGTAAATGACGCCTCCCTGTTCAGGAGAATCTGGGCCTGAAACTTGTATAATGTGACTTTGTTCAAAATGTCATAGCAGTCACTTTCAGAGCATCTCACTAGAGGAGCAGAGAGTATAAATATTGCCATATAATTAACATTATACAATATGTTTCCTATACAAGCTGACATAACTGTCTATATTTCAAGTGGTAGGTTTATACAGCAATGGTTGGAAGTGAACAGATTTACTGCAAATACTACCATAAATAAACTTTCCCGAACCAGCAATGGTAACACAAACAAACTATTATGTCTGTTGTCTGAAACACAGCAAAAAGCAAAATTGTGGCAGGTGTGACACCTGATAGCTAAATTGAAATTTATAGAATGCATATGGCAGAATTTCATTTTTCTTTTTCATTTACTGATCAAAAACTAGATGACAGACAGTGCAAAATGAAAACAGATGAAACGAATTTCCTCATGGATCCTGCCAAGTTTCATTTTCTCCACAAGTTCTTGGAAAGCCCAGAACCTATTCCCACGTGCATGGCCAGAATCTGCAGATTCTGCGCTTTACCTCTTCATTCTGCCATCTGACGGTTTGCCAAGTCCTGTGTGCTGCAGAATGACTGCGAAGACAAGTCTGTTTATTATGGTACCAAGATCTTTCTGTCAGACTTGATAGTCTAATTTTTATGAAGAGTATCAATCAAATATAATAATATATATAAATATATATACGCACTCTCACACATTAGTTATAAAACTTTTCAAAGTCACAGTTATTATAATGCTTTCTCTGATGAAAGTAGAAAGACTGGATAATAAATGAAGTGTAATGGAAATTCGATATGAGTTTTTTAAATGTGTTCTGAGGTAAAAGGTGAACCTAGTTAACTAAGCAACAGATCCTTTTACTCATCCAATATGAAACAAGATTCTCTGTGGAATAAGTTTCAGACAGACATGGAGAATTTATTTTTAATCAGCTTTAAAATACAGTCTATAATAAGCATGCCCTTAGGCAGTTATACTGTGCGTGCCATCTTAAAAAAGAAAAAAAAAAGGCAAAAAAAGAGCTTACAATGAGGCTAAAAAAAAAAAGGTCAACTGGATGCTGGGGTTTTTTTAATCCGTGGTTGTCTTTGCCCCTGCTGAGGATTCCTATATCATCCTTTCATCAGGAGAGTTTGGCAAAGCCACTCAGCGGGTGCTGTATGTTGGGGCCCACAAAAATCAATATAGGGAATATGAAGGCAATTTTTAAAAGCTAATGTGTGAAACATTAAAAATCCATGCAGTATAAACCATGTATAATCTTACCAACTCCACAGCTCAAGTGGATCAAACACAGCAGAAATTGTGGTATATTGCACACTAAAGTGAAATAACCTTTAAGGCTGAAGATTGATTCTATGGGGAAAGTTTTACAATAAGGTATATTAAGCACTTTAGATAAAAATGACATATCTTCTCATAACAGAGAAATACAGTTTTGAAAGAAAACAACTGGGCAGTGATCTTATGGGCTAAATGAAGGGAATTAAGCTTATGGGGGAAAAGATAAAAATTTATGCTTTTGGTACAAAGTATAGGAAAATTATCAGACAGTTTTAATTTCAGAGCATAATGTCATTCTATTCCAGCTTTGTAATTAGGAAGTACTAGTTAGAAAAATTTTTAGTCTTTTTTTGAATATAACATAATTCATACAGCGTTAAAATTACATTGGTTAAAGCTTTATATACCTCTTGAACAGCCGATGAGCTCCAGTGCTAGAAAATGAAAATGCCTTTGACAAAGTTTTCATGAACTGAAATTATCCCACTAAATTCAAGGTAACTGTACTGGGGAAAAAATCAAGCAAAACACCTAAACATGCTACAATCTACCCCAAAAAAGATGGGGAGTATTTCTCTCTTGGCTGGGTAGCTGGGAACTTGAAGAACAGAGAGATGAGGGGATGTGCCAAGGTTATGTAGGAAGCCATTATGAAGGCAGGATCTAAATATATATCTTGGGACTCCTAGAGGGCACAATATTGTCTCATTTTGAATCTAAGTACTCTGTCTAATTCAGTGCAATCTTCCAAAACAATTACAGCCTACAGCGTACGCACAATATCCTTGAAAAAAATTAACATGTATTTTGTATATAATTCCTATCACAATTATCCTCCTAGTACACTAGCATGAAATCAATAATAAATAAAGAGGTAAGTAAAAGGAATCAGCAATATGCAGGAAACATTAAAAATGGAAAATCTTCACCAAACTCTGCTCAGAGACTTAAAGCAGCCTTTTCTGCACTCAGCCCTAACAACTTGTCCCTGTACTGTCTTGACTGGATTAACAGGGCAAAAGAATCAAATATAAACCTACTTGGAAATTATCTCAGTTCCTGTATAAATACATACCTCAAAAGAGATGTACTTTGTAAGTTTGCCGTAAGAATAATAAATTTCATGGTTCCTTTCTTAATTATTTCATTGAGACCTATCGAAGTTCCCTTTTGCTCTGAAGTGAAGTCATACTTCTCATTATCTAACATTTTAGTATAGTGGATTTTGTATTTGAAGAATTTAAACTACAACATTAACATCCTTCTCCTTCAGAACAGAAATGTACTGAGCACAGATTTGCGTAAGACGTGTTTAGAGAGTGTGATTAAAAATGCCCCAACACACCTCAAATATATGCTAACAGTCAAGAACTGAAGGAGGCAAAAGATGCTTCAAAATGTAATGAACTTCTCTGTGCTGTAGTAATAAAAAAATAGTTTAAGAAAAGGACAGAAATTTCAAAAATGTCCAAGGGGCAAGAAAAGCAAAAGACTAAGTAAGATTTCTGAGTAACAGAAAGGCGAAATAACCACTAGGGACTTATGCATGGCAAAATTCCTGTGTAAATACTTCCTTTCATACTTTTAATAGGAAACAATAAGAAGTAAGGGTGTATTGGGAGCAAAATCCAAGAAACCAAAGGGAAAATGTAAAATTGATCTTCAGTAAAGAGAATGTAAACATATACTTAAGAAAGATACAAAGAGCTCAGGATCTGAAGAGCTGTGCTCCTTGGGGACAAGGAACTAGCAAGGACATTAGGAGGGGCATCTGACATATTTTGCAGACCAGGCTCCACCACACAAATGTTGAACAAAATTTAGTGCTCGAGTTTAAACTGTGAAGAAAGGATGAGTGACCAGGACATGTAAACTTTTAACTTGGCTTTTGTTCCAGGTGAAGAACTTGAAAGGATCACAGAGGAATTAATTTATGAGAACTGATGGAGTGGAAAGCATCTCATTGGAGTCAGGCTGGGTTTACTGAACTCAGGCTAACGTTACTGATCGACTTTTTCCACATACTAAATTGGGCAAAAAAGGATGAGGTAAAATTAATCTGGACTTCAGCAAGATGTTTTGATCTAGTTGCAATCAGAAGAGCCACTGAGATAATGGAGATGAATTGCTGGCTCACAATGATGATATGGTAGACGGTGATTAGTTTTCAGATGGAGTATTATCTGGCTGAGCCATGGTTCAGGCTCAGCCAGCACTATACGACATAATCCCTAATGATTTTAAGGCAGTGATTAATTCGGTCTTGATCAAATCTGTTGCTGGAATTAGGAACAGCAATAAATAATTATTTCCTTAGAGCTAATGTAGAGATGATGTTATATATATTAAATGTGTCCAAGGAGAATTCTGGGTCTTGATGAAGCAGCAGTTATGACCTCTTATGTGAAGGAATCGAAGAGGTGGCGAGTCACAATTTGTAAATCCATTTTTTAAGAGTTATTTAGAAAAGGACTAAATGACTACAAAGATAGTGATGGGGAAAAAGCAGTAGATAAAGTAGGGGCAGAATACATATAAAAAGGCCATTGAAAAGACATTTTTCTCCTGGGATGAATATATGGAGGACATAAGCTATGCTTATTGCATAGTAATGCATACCTGCTTGAGCTGAGTACAAAACACTACCAAGTAAGAGCCCCTGCATTTTTTCACCACTTTCAGGAGCGTGACAGACTTGCAGATACCAAGTGGGAGAATTCAGGTCAGCAAGATTCCTGATCCAGAGAGAAGCTTCAAAGCAATTCTAAATTGCCTCAATTATATTTCGAATAGCACAAACTACGCACTTTACGTCTAAGTGAATTTTTTTGTAAATGACATCACAAAGGGAGAAGCAGTTCATGAAATGGAAATCTAACATGAAATGCAGATTTCCCTAGCTGAGGTGGAACTGAGCCTTCCTTCTCCTTAAGGGCCCTAAAAAAGCTCTGCTTTGCTTGCCAATAACACCATTCCACATAGCCTCATCCTTTGTCCTCCACTATAATTCCCAGGCTGGGAATTAGAGAAGAACAAAGTGTATTACTACTTGGAAAGTGAAATATTAAATTTGCACTTGTGCAGGGAGAAGTTTCAACAGTGCCTCCTGTAACACCCTGACATTGTTACTGCAGCAGTGGCCTTCAGATGCTTCTCCTGAGGTAAGAAAGCCTTCTGGGTTGTGTTCTGATTGTTTCCCATGCTGGTCAACCTCCTGATGTGCAGGGTACCCCCAGAAGAGCAAATAACAGCTCATAGGAGACACTGATCACTGTGTGATTACTATGAACCAACCCTGCATTCTTACAACTGGATAAGTTTTATGGCGGAAAAAAAGCTTTCAAAAGCTGAAATACTTGCAGTAGCAAAGTTATGCTAATTTGCCTCAATATGAAATCATTTGCTCTGGTTCCAGTCTAGATCTGATGGAACTGGAGTACTACTTTTTGTGGTCCGGTGTTGTCTTGATTTTTCCTTTGACTATACAAAATTTTGTATTTCCATTCCTCTAACAGGATGTGTTTTTACTTCTTCCAGTCTCCTGTTCCCGGCAGGAAACTACATCAACCTCTCTGTATTTAGTGTAAAAAGAGATTAAAGAGTAAAGACTGTAGCTTTGGCCAATATTTTGCCATTTCTCAAAAGTTGCTACTCAGCAGTACGTACCATATCCAAAGTATTTCTCCCTGCTTTTTCAGTGTCTTTTCTCTGGGAAAATGAAGAAGAACATTTTATTTTGGAGTGTCTGTCATCCAGACAACAAAAGAGGAAGAAACCAAGCTGGCTTTATTTTAGCAAATTACCCATATGCCTGACATCAGTGGGAGATGTGTCCTATTGAGAGAAAAGAATAGCCTCTGATTTTAGAGAGATCTTTGCCAGGCTATGAGCTTGGCTTCTGATCTGCACACAGAACTTTTATGGATGCCTAAAGGTTTGTCAGAACTTTCCCTCTGTGTTTATGCTGATAAATACCAAAGCAGATAAGAAAAAGAAGAAACACTGCTTTAGCCTTACCTCCATAGATGAGACATATAATATCATATCATAATATAAATGGAATAACATAATAAAAAAATAGTATTACAATATTATGGTCCAAAACATGGTGACGTTCCACATTCCCTGATACAGCCAAAAGCCAGAAATACCTCTTTTCCTACCCATTAGACTAGTCAATCCAAAGATTCTAACCCTAGAAACATTTGTGCACATTTAACTTCTACTAATAGTAATCAATCCTTTCCACTGGCCTCAGCACATATTTAAAGTTGAGTAAAGACCAAGGAATTCACAAGGCCAGAAATATGAGTCAGAGTTTACATGGAGAGAGCTGAGGTCCAGAGGGATTAAGTGAGTTGCCAGGAAGTGACTATATATCAGAAGCAAAATTGAATTCAGACCTCCGAGACCCAGTCATCTAACTAAATCACAGGAGCACATTTCCTCTATTTAATCATTAGATAAAAAGTGAGACTGAAGAAAAACTTAATGTCAATTAGTTTTGCCTCAATTTTTGGGCCAGATTTCAAAAGCTGTATCTTTTTTCTATACCTAGACATATCAAATTCAGAAAGGTAAATGAGTATGGTAAGTGCCAGTGGAAGACTGATTTTCTGCTTACTTGTTGGTTTGGTTTGCCTGTTTGTTTGTTTTCCTTCCTTAAAACAATTTGTAAAATAATCTAAAAAGCCTGTTGTTTATATATCAAGGAGACAGCAGTTTGATATATGTGTACCTGTTTCTAGTGAGTTGGAATCACAATGTAACTATGGTTTTATTACCATATCTTTTGTTCTCCGGGTTTCTATTTCAAGAGGTTGATCAAAATTAATGTGGTCTCTCTACCCAATGGCATTTATTTTGGTTATAAGATTAGAAATGTAAATTTGCAATAAAAGAAGAAAATAGGAAGCTGTTTTTAATGAATATTTTACACATGACTAATTAACAGAATCCCCTACAGGAATTTGGAAGTAATAAGGAATTGACTGAAAATAAATTAAAAATTAATAAAGGGGTCTCCAAACAACTTTGTTTATGAGCATTACCAGTTGCATTCTTAGTTATGAATATTTCAAGCTGCTTTGCTATTCAGGATGTTTTATTCTTTGAGTGTTCATAATTTTAGAGGTGATTAGACAAAAAAAAAAAACGCCACCACAAAACAAAATGTCTTGAAATGATAAAACCTACCTAGGGAAAACTTGCTAATGTGCAAATAATGGCTTAATATCCACTGGTTTTGTCTAATATTACCTGCACTATGATGTTCCTCTTAATCTTCAACTTCTAAATGGAGTGAACAGAAATGCTCACTAATTAATTGAAAAAAAAACAAAAGACAAAAAACTTTTCAAGATATTATCTTAAGACAAGAACTGCAGATGCGCAGCTGAGCATAGGCATCAACTGTTAGCTGAGCCTTTGGAGTATGTGAGGACTGTTGCAGCAATCAGTGCTGGTCCAGTAGCAGTTTGTGGATGGGTTGCAGTATCAGAGCTGGGATGCCAGGCACCTATGGATGAAATCTGCACAAATATACTTCACTAATGGTAGAAAGCATGGCTACCACATAGCTATTCTGTTCTCAATTTCCCTAGTAAATCTATACATCAAAGTGCATTGCAAAACTATGGGAAGAAAAAATATCTTCCCTTGTTTACAGTATATCTTCATTTATATCGGTACGGCAGAAATGTTACAGAGGGAGAAAAAATGCATAAATGCCAAGTGTAGTAATACGTCTGTAATATTTAAGTTTGCTGAAAATCTTTGAAATAAAAGTGAAGTGATTTGCATTCTCTGTATTGCCTCTGATATGAAAACTGATGTAAAAACATTCTCAGAGAAATTGAGCTAAACTTTCCAGCACCTTTACCTGTGGAAGATCAGAATGTAGACCTGAAGAATGGAAAAGAAAAGGCAAGAAATGAGCACTTCAAAATAAATAAATAGATCAACTTCACTGTTAGATGATCTGGTTGATCTAAGTATTCTAATACCAAAGAGAGATTACAGCAGAACTAGAATAAAATAGTAAGCATTGAATGAGGTTGTTTATTGTTGTTTTTTAAATTGAAACCAAAAGGAAACCATGGCAGATTTTGCATAGCTGGTCAGTTCTTTCTCCATGAATTTTAAGTACTGAAATCTCTTCTCAGGTCATATGTTATCATTGGGAACAGAATTCCGAAAGAGTGATACAGACAATTTTTGTTTTTTAATAAGCAATGGTGCTTCCTGAAGTTATCGAATGTTCATAGAGAAACTTTCTCAAGACTCAAGAAGTAGCGAACACATTTAATATAAGAAGACTGTATGGAGTTCCCTTGAGAAGAACTTGAAGACCACTGCCCAAAATAAAATGATTGGCATAGTATTTTTATGAATTTATGCCCCCAGAATACGCATTAGCAAAAAATGTCTTTGTCATGATAATAATAATAGAAGATTTGGTATCGGAAAAAAAAAAAAAGTCTCACACTTTAATGTAGGAAATTAAAACTCTTCATATCAGTGGCTCAGTTCTCTCTAAAACAGAGCTAAAAGATCTTTCCCAGCTAAATAAGACCCTGTGAAGTGTTTGGGCATGTATCAGTCCCATTTGAATGCTTCAGATTCCAGGAAACCACATCTGCTAGAGGGTGCATGTCACCAGTGTTTGATGGCTCTCTTCAAAGGCTCTATCAGACAAGACATATATATATCATTTCAGCTTCCCCCCCTGCCCAGGTAGACAGATGAAAAGCAAAGGGATGCTGCTACCTCCCATGACAAAATTACCTTGATAGAAAACAAGATTTTTTAAAAAAAAAAAAAGCAATTCCCCCTTCTTTCAATCCACTAATTGCTTTTACACTTTCCCTGACACCCGAGAAGTCTCAGGTAGCTTAAATCATGAATTAGTATATAGCGTATGAGCTCCTTCCTTGAAAAAGATCTGTAGAACTCTTGAAAGTAAAGAAAATGATGACTCCATCATGGTCAAATCATAGAATTATAGAATCAGAATGGTTTGGGTTGGAAAGGACCTTAAGATCATCTAGTTCCAGTCACCCTGCCATGGGCAGGGACACCTCGCACTAAACCATGTCACCTAAGCCTCTGTCCAACCTGGCCTTGAACACTGCCAGGGTTGGAGCATTCACAACTTCCTTGGGCAGCCCATTCCAGTGCCTCACCACCCTCACTGTAAAGAACTTCTTCCTTATATCTAATCTAAACTTCCCCTATTTAAGTTTGAAGCCACTATCCCTTGTCCTACCACTAGAGTCCCTAATGAAGAGTCCCTCCCCAACATCCTTATAGGCCCCCTTCAGATACTGGAAGGCTGCTATGAGGTCTCCACGCAGCCTTCTCTTTTCCAGGCTGAACAGCCCCAACTTTCTCAGCCTGTCTTCATACGGGAGGTGCTCTAGACCCCTGATCATCCTCGTGGCCCTCCTCTGGACTTGCTCCCACAACTCCAAATGTAAAACTTCCCTTAAAGAACCTATTATATTTCAGGCATGACAGTTCTCAACACAAAATTGTAAGTTTCTGCTTCCATGTATGGATGCACTAGGACTTTTCCATCCCATAAAAGATCATCCCATTTCCTTGATCAACAGCACATCCCTGTGTTTTTCTGTATGAAGCACACAAAAGCCATGGACATTTTGCAATAAGATTTGGACTCAGATGAAACCTGGGAAAGCTCCTAAGCTTCTGAATTCCTAGCTGAGCATCACAATCTTCAGATATCATGTGTTAGCAGTTTAAAATAACAATATGTATTCTTGAAAAGCCAAGAAATTCTCTCCAAATGTGCAGACACTGGTTAGTCTCTGATCTCTTTTTCCAGTGCACTCATCTAACAAAGAACCAACCAAATAAAGGTTCAAACAGTTTTCACCAATCTGTAAATGCGATGTGTTTCTTAAAAATAAGTAACTGATTATGATGATTTAGCTATCAATAAAAGCTTTTAAATAAAACCTAAAATACATCCTCATTGTAAAACTAAATTACAGTTTCTGAGGTTTATTGATAAGGCCATTTATTAAGGGCTTCTGAGCTGATTTGCTCTTTTGAAGATAAGCTCTGACCAACATTTGTTGGATATTCATTATATTCTCCACAGCCTCCATTCATTTTTCCCCTTCCTAATGGAAATACTTTTTTTTTCTTCTTTTTTTCCCTTTAGTAGAAAATCACCTTGAATGTATCTGACTGTTTTGCAAAGACTAGACCAAAACATAGTTGAAATTTAAATATCAGTAGCTGCCAGTAAACATTGGCAAAGACTCCAACCACTGGCAAGAACTTTTTACAGAAAGAAATAACACCCCTCTTCTTATTGGGAATTAACGCCTGTAGCTGCAGTAAGAGTGGAGCCGTGTGGCAGGAGCTCACCAGGAGTGCGGTGTAACCAGCAGCATTAATAGGGCTGCAGTGCTGGAGGAGTCGGCAGGTAGTGAATGAACAGCTGGGGAACAGTTTGATTCACTGATGCTTCAATATTGCTAGAAAGGCCTGTGGTGAAATTCATGGATGTTTTACAAATAACAAACCCATAGCTATTCCAGCTGTGAGTAGTCAAGTTGCAAATAATAGTTTGAGGGTCCAGGCCAATTTTTCCCAGAGCTACAACATATTGTAGTGGATCTCTACGTGGCTCTGCAATATATTTTCCCCACAGGAGTGATGGAAGTAAGGAGGTGCAGCCTCTCCTCCCCTCCCTTTGGCACCCCAGACCATACATGGTTCCCATCACATGTCAGGAAAGTGCCAATTTCAGATGTGCCTTTACACAACCAGCTGCCAGAATGTAAAAATGTTGAAGATCAAACCTTTCAAACCATCCTACCAAAGTAGTAAACTTTTCCTTTAGGTGAATGAAAAGATCAAATGCAGTTCCTCATTGACACTTTGCAGGAGTCTTAACAAAAAAACTCCAACGAAAAACACCAAACAAAAGAGCAATTTGTATATATTTTCCAAGGTTTTGATGTAAAGATTCCTGAGAAAACTCTGGCAAAACTTTCTCACAAGACACATGTAACAGGAAAATAAACTATAAACCAGACTACTCAGGTCATATTGTTTAGTGCAAGAGAACTGGAAACAAACAGAATAAATGGTGGAAAAGTAAATGAAATTTTTGAAATCCCTCAGACATAACTTCCTCAGGTTCTCCTCTTATAATTAGCCTGAATAGCAGATATTACAGGGTCTAACTCTATAATTCGTATTTATGAAGCAGACGTAGTAATAATTTGTACTAGCCATTGTGGAAACACTTACAAATAATAATTACAATGTCCCTTATTTTAAATGAAATTATTAAATGCTGGGAAACAGCATGCAAAACAGGCTTATAAGAACATACTAACCACATATACACTGAGTCATGATCCATGGAATAAACATAATTCCTTCCCTAAAAAAAGAAAAATAAGGACTACTAATGATCTGAAAAGCAGAAGTCTGTCCATGTATAAAGAGCTAAAGATTATAAAAACCAGACTGAAAAATGTGTTTAATTGACATTTCTAGCATCTGTTTTATTTTCATCTTCAATTAGAAGCCATATCCAAAGAAAAGAAGAGTTTTGGATCTAAGTCAAGTTAGATTTTTCTGGCTTTAGTTCATTTTTATCAAGTGCAATTTTAGCGACTTCTATTTATTTATTTATTTTTATGGCCCAGTGTTTTTGCAGCACATTTTTATCTTGCATATGTGGGTGAATTTTATATAATCAATATGTTTTAATATTTCCACTAAAAGCTATAGAAATGCCATAAAACTCTGACATGCCTTCCTTCCCTTTCCACCCCATTCCTCCCCCCCAACCCAACAATAATTCATGGCAATTATTTGGATGTATTGTCTGTACAATGCATAAACAGTCTTGAGCCTTAGCACAAGCAACAATCAGAAATAATTTAGTGATTTACTTCTATATCCCAACAGAATTCTGCCTACAACATGATTTCCCTTCCTATCATGAATCTAACCTCTAGCATGTTTATCTCTCTGCAGACACTACCCTATCTTCTGTCCTTTCTCCAGATTTCCTACTTGCACACTCACAAGATTAACAACTCAGGCTATTTTTGACCTCGTGGGTACTTCACCTTCCTTGGGCTGGTCTTCTGAAGACTAGTCCACTCGAAACTTCTGGGGATGCAGGTGGTGGACTGCCACTGACCATAGCAATGGCTGTGGTGGATCGTGTATCCCACTAGAGATATTTCAAGCTCTCTGAAGTTCTACAGATCAAAATACACACCCTAAATGAATTCAGGGGCTCTTAAGAAACTAGTACCTATTATTTCTATAGCTGGAAATCTCGCTATATAGGCAGCCTCCTACGTACAACAGCTTAAATATGATATACCTAAGACACAGCTGTGTGTTGGTCCTTGCAAAAACTAAGGTTGGCATCAGAGAAATAGCATCCCTGTATGAAAAGCAAAGGTCATAAGATGTGAGCAGGTGCCAAGCAATTTTTGTCTTTAATGACAGTACAGTGACAAGGACAGAGCTTTTTAAAGCAAACCCAACTATTCACTGTAGCAGTGAGTTCAAATAAGGTGTATTTTATTGCTTATTTTCCTTGTTGCATTACCCAGGGACTGTAATGTAATTTGCTAGTGCCACCTGCCCTATTCAAATACATTAAAATAAGGATTCTTTGCTGTTTTCCAAAGAACACAGCCACTTTGTCCTTTGATCTGAAACTTGTATTAAAAATCATGTTTGGATGTTTGATTTGTTTTTACAATGAGTAGGCAGGCAGTGTTTTGCAGTAGGTTTCCATAATCAGATATTCACTTCTATCATTCACTTTTAAATAAAGTATAAAGTGTTGGCATAGGGGGAAAGTACAAAGCTATATTAAAATGAAGCACACTGATTAAAAATGAATAAATATGTTCAAATAATGAATCTGACTATAAAAGAAGCCAAAATCTACATTCCAGTGCAGGCAATGTATAAGGAACACAAACGTTTACCTTATTTAACTATTCCATTTAACTCTACTGACAGCTATTCTCAGTAACACTGAAATAATGATACACCCCTTTCATTCTCTTGCCCTCACACATATGCATATATATATGTATTATATGACAGATAGATACTAATACTGGTGTTTCTTCTGAAAACTTTGATTCAAACCTCAACTCAGCAGATGAAGAGGCTGTTACCTCATCTCCATGTTTTCAGTGAATGGTGTTTCTGTGCCCATGAGAGCTGAATCCCAGGAATTAAAGTGAGAGCAAGGTTAAGTACTTACACCTGTCTTCCTGGGACCATCCTACTTTGATGCCATATTTAGCTCCTTATAAGAGATAATTAAGCCCTAAAAGCACTTTCATAGAAGAATTTGAGCATTCGTGTACATCAGATCAGGGCTGGAACGTGTAGCTTACTGATCAAGTCCCTTTCTCTCCTAACATTAAAGTATTCTTTTTTCTTTCATGAATAGTCCTTGAAGCTGCTCCTCTATATCCACTAAAAACTATAGTAGAGTCCATTAGACTGTCATATGAAATTGATTGGGCATTAAACTGAAAAATCTATGTTTAAAATCTTGCCTTCATGCAAACTGGCTTTACAACTGGACTGACCTGTAGCAAATAGTCAAGACCCTCAGAAGTGGTATGATGGACCGTTGTATAAATGGAAACTTGCAATCAATCAGAAGAGTTTGCACATCATTGATCAGCTAAGATGAGAAAAAAACATCTCTAAGTGCAATTCTGAAAGTCAGAGGGGTTCTTACACATCTTGTTTACCTGGAGAAGAAACTAAAATGCCTGCATTCGTCACCACTGTGGAGCTGAATTTAAATATTCAGCAAACCTTTGAAACACTGCCCTGAAACAGTCTGTAGCCAAAACCTCAGACAAAAGAAAGACGTAAGCATCTGACTTTCACAAGCATTTCTGAACTGCTAACATGTAGCAAAACCAGCTTGCGTTTCACACACACACACACAAAAAAAGTGTATTACTTTTTGCATAAATATTGGCAATCCTAAAGGTACACAGTAGCTATAAATGCTACATACTTGCCAGCATGAATTATGCTATCAGACATATATGACAATTAAAAAGAGGTCAGAAGAAACAGGAAAGTTTCACGTAAAACCTGTATAAATGATAGGATTGGATTTTGGCCAGTCCCATCTTTTATTCAGTGCCTTGTCAAGAAATAAGCTCTCCTTCCTGGAAAATGGTACACTGATTGAGGAAGGACTGCAGGAAAACTAAGCACTGTAAATACACTGAATGGTTTCTCTTATAATGGCGTTTTGCTAATGACTCCCCAGTTAAGACCGGGTTGAGATTTGCATTTAAATCAAGGCTGAAATCCCCTTGTTTCACATTTTAATAGTTTTGTAGTCTCTAAATTTGGCACAGAAAACTTCAGAGTAGACTTTTCCTTGTTATTTTCTTTAGTAAATATTTACTACATAGTTATTAAATATTTGCAAAGGAAAGCTTTAAAGGAAACAGCTTTTCTTTTGTATTTCATTCTCTTGGGTTTTACAGTCCTTAAGCCCAGCAAAGTTCACAAATACGTAAATCCATATATGTGTGAGTACACACTTTACATCCCTTCATGTGTCTTTTACATCTGGTAACTTAACTATCAACACAGACCATTCTAGAAAGTCTGAGTTAAGCACAAACCACTATTTTGCTAAACCAATCAACCTACTGGAGCTATAAGTAGAGGAAACCCTTCATCCATCTCTTGTTCTGATGCAGGTAAGTCCCTTGTCCCTTACATTCACTGGGCTTTTTTTTCTGTGTGGAGCCAGGCAGCTCATCACATATATAACATTATTACTTTTGCATTAAAGCTTCCTGTTACAATTATGGATTTTTTTTTACAATTGCATACTTTGATCCATAAAAATGGCCTAATTGTAACAGTCACAGGAAAATAACATTTTTGTTGTAGAGATGCATAGCAAGGTGACAAAATTAGAAAACTGACCCACAGCTAATCAAGGACTGGAAAAGTGGGTTGTGAAATTTAATAGAAGCTGAGTCTAATATGTAGTTCATCATTCTTGCTCTGAAGCTTTTCTTTGCAGACCTGCTGCTTGCCTCATAACTCCTTAACTTACTACCTTTTTCTTTTTCATTCCAATGGCCAAAATCCCCACTACAGGACAGACCCTATCTTTTGTCTCTCTGATGTGAGTTGTTTCCTTTGTACTAAGACAAAAGAGATTCAGCAGACTCAAGCAAGGCAAGAGGTTAGGATTTGAGTTAGACTAGATTAACAAATCTAAAGGTTTAAGGTGGGGAGGGTTAAGGATGAAGCCAAGAAGAGAAATAATAAATCAAATGCCAAAAGAATATTGGGTAACTTCAGAGCTTATTTGCCTTTCACAGCTTGCATTACTGGGATGTACAATCTAATAACCCTATCCATGGAAAAGAAAACAAACAACAAACCTGTATGGACTTCATACAGTATAGCAAATATTTGGCTTAATGTATAATATTACAATTGGATTATGAATGAAGGGTGGAATTTCTCTTTGATTAGAGATGGATTAGTAAACAAGTAGACTCAGATCAAAGACCTTGTGGAAAGAATTAACACAGTTCCTGACAAGCGCAACAACTAGCAAAAAATGGGAGAAGAATGTTTAAAGAGCACAACAAATAGTTCCCGACTTCAGAGGAAGAGGGAGACAGACAGCCTTCAAAGAGCATTGAACCTATGGTGCAAGTGAGATGTTGCCAAATCCCGCCCATGAGAAGCAGCACTGAAAAGCTGTGTGCCAGTGGGATTTTCTCCTGAGTCCATCATGTTTTCTCCACTCCCTCCACTGTTCTGTGTGAAAGACTCATTTTTTTCAATTACATAAAAGGACAAGAAGGGATAAAAGCTGGGTTCAGGAAGTTACGCTGCCCAGATAATGACCCTTTCTTTGTTAAAATTCCTAAAAGTGACATCCCAAAGAGAACAAATTCAGCCTCTCATCTTCTATTTCCCTTCCTCCTTTTGTCCATGTTGCTGTCAGTCTCTTTGACACATTCTTCTTCAAACACTCCCTATCAACTCTAATATTTCCCAAGAAGGAGACTCTTTTATGTTCTTCATCATCATGAAGACACTATACATTCCTTCAGGTCAATGAACAACTTCCTCTCTGACCATTCAATCTGACAAATAAATTACACTCAAACTTCAGAAGAAAATAATACATCTATGACCAAGATCAACAAAACACATACTAACAGTGTATGATTCACTATGGGCCCTTTACTCATTTCAGTGCTGCTGGAAATATAGCTTATCAATGTTAACTAACCTAAATACATTTATGCTTTCAAAACCAAATAGGAATTTTAAGATATCAGTTCTCCTAATCCAGAAAGCCTTTGATTATTTGTCATAGCTTCCACTGATACAACAGCATTTAAAGAGAAAAGCTGCCAGGCCAACAGAGGCAAATGAGTAACACTTGTAAATTATCCACGTGGGAGCCAGAACTGGCTGCAGAAGAGACACCACTGGTGCATTTCATGTGAGCACAAGCGACAATGAAGTGTTGCAGGTCACGGGAGGGAAAGCAAGCGAGTGGCTGTCAGAAAAGAACCCAATGACATAGTATAGGCAAAGTAGTAGACAACTGAAGCAGTGAATATTTAGATCCAGAACTGTACACAACTATTTCCATGGTAAATTAGTTTTGGTTTTTGTTTGGGTTTTTGTTTGGTTGGTTGGTTGGTTTTGTTTGTTTTGATTTTTGTGAAACATTTGAAATTTACTGTGGCTGCAATAAAAATTGCACTCTAGGTTGTCTTAAAGCCTTTGTTTAGGTAAGGGCTCACAATTTAATTCCTGTCCTGCATCATATGCTAGAGAGAGCTAAAATGAATAAATGCTGCATGGCTGTCTTAATATTTGAAGGATAAGGGCTGTAAAGGGTGTGGTATACATACAAAGGTAAATAATATGAATTTTAGGGACCAAGGTGAGTTATATGTGATATTTTACAGCCTGAAGAACATTTCACTGAGATGTGCATAGCTTAGGTAAGTAGAACTCCCAAAGTACTATAAACAACTTAGAATCAGATACTGCATCTTCCATCAATAAGAACAACAATAACAAAATAATAACAAAATAATATCAGTGTTCAGAGTCACGCAGAAGCATGCTTTACTGCTATTTTTTGTCCCATAAAGATTTTGAAGATGTAAATCTTCATGAAACTTTTTCATTCCCAGTGATTTTTGATTAATTTGTGCTTTAAGGATTTATTTTATTTTTTTTTTAATTTTCCTAATGTTTTCCAAATTCTGGAACTTCTGTTTTAATTTGTGCACAGACACGTTAAAATGGTATATAATCTATGGAAGACAAATAGTGCACAGGATATACATACCTTTTGAGCTACTGAGAGATGAAAATTCAAACTTGTCAAAGATATAGTTGTCTGGCAGTATAAATAAGATGGTTGCTGCTTGTACATTAATAATCAAATCATTCTGTTAGCCCATCTCACCTATTGTCTTTTTTAGCTCAAGTTTTCTACCTTGTGATAGCGTATTTTTGCCTAAAGTAAAGTAGTATTTTCGAAACCAAAAACCACACACATGGAATCAAATATGGAGTTGAAAAAAAAAAGTTTTGAATAATTAGTTTGCTAAAAAACTACCCACCCACCCAACCAAAACACAATACCTTTCTTGAGTGGGAGGAGAGAACCTATCAGCAAATTCAGGCTGACTTACGCAAATATTTTTGGGAAAAAAAAGGGAGACATTTTGTCTTGACACCTTTTGAAACTGAAATGTTCCATTGTAGAAATGACAGAAGCATTCCCTTTGATATTTTCCAAGTGAACCTTTCTGAATTTTTATTTTTAAATTAATTTTTAATTTGAAACAGACTAAAATGAAAATGGATTAAATAGACTGTAAGGCGGGAAGAATATTTTGCTTGGGGTAAAAGAGTAGAATTTTTTTGCTTATCTGAAAGCAAAAAGTAAATGGAATATTTTTCTGTTTTCAGTATTCCTGGACCTACACTTTTCCTCTAATTTTTAGTCTGCTGTTAAGTCTATAGCATACTCAGTTACAGTCCATTCACTTTCACTGGGTTCTGTCCATTCATTTCAGCTGGACTACAGTGTTTGTCGAAGGAACAAAACTTAGGGTCCTTTATAGTCTCTGTTTAAAAAGATGTCAACTGTAGGGAGAGAAAAGGAATGCTGTATTCAGCAGTGTGCATGTGTGTGTGTCTCTGACTGTCCATCCATCCCTCCCTTGTAGCTGATTCCCTGTTTTCCGTCTGTTTAATTTGCTTAAGTGGTTCATTAATTTATGGGCAGCTTCTGTCAATACATTTAGTCAGCAAGTAGCTGTCACAGGATTATCCCATCTCACTAAAGAAGCTAAGGCATCCAGGGACTAGTGGGAAGATGATTTTTAGTTGTCAAATAAGATAAGAATTTAGTGATGTAAATGTTGGTATTTTGTCAGAAATCCTGCTATACATCATGGGAATAGGCACAGGACATTTTATCTGCCTTTTGCTTACAGTGAAAGCATAAAGGATAGCCATTTCCTCATGGGAGCTGCCCACTAGAGAGGGGAAGGTCAGTTTACTCCAGCATTTGCAAGGCCTGCTCAAAAAACGAATACCTGGGCAGGTTTTTTGATGTTTGTACTTTTTAGAGAAAAGTTCTTTAGAGAAAAAAAATTGTCAATGTCCCTATGAACTATGAGTTGTTTTCTTTATGTTTTTACAGCAAAAGAGAAATTGCCTCACTGATTCTCTTAAGACCTTTCTTCCCGCTGAACTCTGGTCCCTTAGTTTCCCATTTCACAGGTACTTTCAGTTCTCTCACTAGAGTGGGCTGTTCATGCATGGAGACATTTACTGCCAAATCAGGCTTGAAATGCCACTGCGCTTTTGCTTTTATTAACTGCCTTTACATGATGATCATCATCTTGTTCACTGTGACTCAGCACTGAGCATAAGCGATCTATGTACAGCAGATCACTGCAGTGAATGAAAGATATGGGCTTTTTCCTCTCCTCCCTGATAATTGAGGCTTTACTTAGACGGAAAGAGAGAAAATATTAACACCTAGAAATGAGGGAAAAACAAACAGAGCATCGTTGAGCTTCATTATAACTAAGAGCTTTAGTAAAGGGAACATCAGTGCAATTAGGGTGTAATCCAAAGCCCATTAAAGTCATTGGGAATCAGTCCACTGGCTAAAATAGGCTTTGGATCAGGCCCATATTGCATATCAGAAGGCAGTGCTATCTGAGGGAGATTGCATTTCGAAGTGTGAATAACACTGCTGCACACAGCTTTGCTGTTAGAAATTCCAGCTCTGTCACATTTTCTGTTGCTGGCATCCTCTTTTCATCAACATTTGTCTTGTAGCAGATTGTGGTTATTATTCTAAATCCAAAGTGCTTTTTGAAAAAGCATCATCATCATCCGGGCAGATCTGTTGAACAGTTCTATAACACAGTGGGCATGGCCATGGCTGACACAGCACAGTAATAAAAAGACACCTTGGAAACATGTCATTTTAATGTCCTCTCAATTTTATAGACTTTTTAAATGTTTTGTAGTTCTGACCAAAACAGGCACTGTAAGCAGAAAAAAAGGATGATTGGGGTCAGCTGCTCAGAATGCCTGAATGTCTTGTAGAAGCCTGGTGTCAAAAGGCCTTGAAATAACCATATATTTCTTCCCATGTATCTGCCAAGAGAGGGAAGGTGGCAGAAAGTATTCCAATCAATAGTTACAACATTGTCCCTAAATTCATTACTGTTATCGATTGCTGGACCAGCTAATTGTGGTGAGTCAGGACAGGAGAGAATGTTGCATTGCCGAATTTAGGATGAAAGCAAAGGGAACATGCTAAAGGAGCTGGTGGTAAACACAATCTCTTCAACCAACTTCTAGCACGCACCAGGGTGATGTCTTTCTTCTTTCTGTTTCCAGGTGCCTAAACTTTCTTGTAGGAATTATGCCCTCTAACTGCCAGCTTCACTTATCACCACCCATGGGCAGGGGACAAGTGCAGAACTGACATGTCCATGTTCAAGGCATACCTATCCTGTCGAACACGGGAATCATTGTGGGAAAGAAAACACGGGAATCATTGTGGGAAAGAAAATACAAGTCCAGATGGACCAGAAGGAAGGTATTTTCTGAGTTCTTTCTATGTTCCTGTCTAAGTTGCAGGACAGTTGTTTCCTTATTTCCCTTTACTAGGCACATTTCCAGGAGCTGCGTTTGTAGACACAGCTGTGTTTGTATCTGTGTTTGTAGAAGAAGTGACAAAGGTAAGAGTATGATGCTCATTGTATGTCTAAATAGGGAGTAGGGGATGAATGAAAAAACATTTATGAAAGAGAAGCTAAAAAAGCAACTCAGGGAGTTACTTAGCTTGACATAGGAGGCTCTGAATATACACTCTATATCGCCCTATATTGCTCAATCTAACGGGCAAGCAAAGGTGGTGGCTCTCTCGGGTTGAAGTTGGCAATGAGTGGAAAAGCCTAACAGGATAATCCAGAGGAAATTTTTGCAGCCCACAAGAAGAACTATTTTTCCGGTGGGAGAGGTTGTCCAAAGCCTTGAACAAGTCAGCCTTGATATTTCAGCCCGAATGAGGCGATATTAATATTGCCAACTAATTTTCATTGTTGCCTTTTTTCATTAGTAGCTTTCAAAAAGACTTAGAAAGGAGGTCTCTATCAATACCTGACATACAGAAAAAGCAAATAAACTGTACAGGAACTACACTTGAAGAGCCTGGACACCGAACAAGCCAGGAACAACTGACAAACAATAGGGAACAGAATATGCATTTTTTTTTCACCCTTTTATGACACAATTCAAGATAACAATTACATAATTTATAAAAGCAGGAGAATTATCCTTTATCTGTGATTGTACTATTAATTCTTGTATATTAGAGTTAAAAAAACCCCAAACAAACAAAACAAAAAGAATCCTCTAGAAATGCTGTGGCTGAGAACACAAAGTTTTGCTACTGGTACCAAGTAATAAAATATGGGAAGCCAGGATGTAGAGAGTTTGCTATTCATGTTATAAATATGCATCCTCCTTCACCCGGCAGAGAAGATAAATTTAAATTCTCAGTTCTTCAATCCAGCTGCATCATTTGGAATTAATTTCCCTGAAGAAAAAGCAAGGGATCAAACAAGGTTGATCTCTGTTACAGTCACCGAATAAAATTGAACTTGATGCCAAATATTAACAATCCTTGGGCATAACCAATGGTAGCAACAGCAAATTTCTGACTCAAGGCAAAATGTGTTAGTTCTTATAAAAAGGCTTGGATTAAGTTTATGATCTGATTTGCAGATGAGACATCTAACACAATTATATTCTGATGAACTCACATGTCAGAAACAAGCCATCTTTTCTTCTACCAGGTTGTTTTGTCATGACTTCTAGTGTCTGTCTTGGAAGACGATAAATAAAGAGTTTGCCCTTCTGTAGCTACTTTCTTCTGAAGATACCAGAATGACTTACAAACATTACTTCATTTATTCAGACAAATGAAGAATGGATAATTACAAATGGAAATAAAACTGTCCCTGGTGTGAAACTCAGAACTCACTAAAATGTAATCAGGCAGGAAGATTATTCCCCAGTGGAAACAGAAATAGCAGTTAGGAGATATAGTTTGGACATACTTTTACACAAAGTGGTCAAGACCTCAATTTCACATTTTGCATTAAGATTCACATTCAATAGCTTATTACCCCAAGTACTTTCCTGTATCTTTAATTTAATGATAACCAAATACTGAAATGATGCTCCTGGAATAACCAGTACCATTCTGTACAGGATATTTCTTTATCCATTTAGAAGGTCTGATATGATTACAGTAGAAAGTGGCATAACAAAGTGTTATCATATTGTGAAGGAAATCAAATCAAATTAACACCAATTTAATATTCAATATAAGTGTCCACAATAAGTTCTTAAAGTGATTTAGCTCCACTAATTTAATGTCTAATTCAGATTAATTTCTGGTGATCGTGTAGATAAGCTCGTATCCAATAACGGTTGATTGATAGTCTTCTCACATCGGGGAAAGGCTTTCAATGGCAATTTAGAATCAGGGAAGACATTCATTACAAATGTGACAGTTTGGTTATATTTATGGTAAAGGTTGGGGAAGAATTGCTTTTTGTTATTGATAAAAAAACCACACATAAATTCTTATTTAATTGGCCAAGTCCACGTATTTATGAGCAAAAAAAAGTCAACTCACTAGAGTGTGAACAAAGCTTATTTTTTTCTATTGAAATAGCATTTCTTATTCTGATTTTTTTCCCCCTACAGAACACTGACATTTCACTTTAAAAGTCAAAGTGAAATGATACAGCTTTCTTAGAAGTCTTCTCTGAACACAGAAAATAAGTTTGTCAAATACATGGGTTGAATCTGCAGCTTTGGAAGAAAAAAGTTTCAGCCAAAACCCACAACAATGTGCAGGTCCAGGCTGTGAAAGAAGTGCCCATAAGAATGAGCAAAGCTTGTACGTGGTACCTGCTTAGTCTATTAACTGGATAATTTAACTACGAAGCAGCAAGAAGAGGATTACACCCAGATTACTTTAAACTAATACTAAGTTCAACAGTCATGGGCAATATAGAAGGAAGTGGATGAATTGTATCAAAAGCTTCTTGAACCCTGAATAAAAAAAAGGCAGGAACTGAATGCATCAGCATGCAAAGCTTTGAAGTATGGTCAAGTCAGAGAGTATACATTTCGCAATTTTAAACAATTTTGTTTTCCATTAAGAGCAACTTTCATCTTCTATTTTATCTACTCTGAAACAAACTGTTTGTATCACAGTGTCAGGCATTGCCCTTTAGAAATGAAATTTTATCTGTCAGATATTAGTTGGAATATTAGTATGTACCCACATTCTCACACCCCATACATACTGGCATTCTCAAAAGGATTTTGTGTAGGAAGTATTTTAAGCCATGCTTACACAGAATAAAGTAAAAATGAGCTTGTATCTGTTCTATGTATAACACAAACTGATATTATTGTTACTCTGAAGCACACACATCACCTCCACACACTGCTTGCTTTGGATTTTCTACAAACTCTCCTCTAGCAAAACCAACAAGTGCAGAATATTGCAACCCAAAAGCACATGGATCATAACATGTGTCTAATGGACAAAGATATCCTTTGTTGAAAGGCTGAACTGGCATACTTCCATAAGCTGGTTTGGATAAATCCCTGTATTCATCATGCTTTGCTATTAGCATCTTCTGAGTTTTCTGTCCTTCCAGCATTTTGTTTTTAATTCTAAACCACCTGAAGTGATTTACCTACACTTGTCTCCAAAAAGGCATGGTAAAGGGACTAAGTTGAAGGTTGAGGATAAAACAAACTAGACACCTTCCATTTGCCATTCACCAGCATTTCTATGTCAGAGGTCTTTGCTGTATTTCAAAAGGCAGTACACTTGCAAGAATGTATAAAAAGACAACTTCACCTTCCTTCTTTTTTAAAATGTTTTCCCAAGGCAGCTGAAGGAAACCAGTAAAGATAAAAATATAATTGTTTTTATTTCAATAAAAGTAACCAATTTCACCTCTCGGGTCAGGTGTTATGGTGTGATAATGCCACTTAGATGCAGAGTCATTTGTAAAGCAACAAGCATTTTTATAGCCTAAGGAAGAGTGGTCTAGCTCTTTAGCTGGCATAAATCAGCATAGTTTCACTGAAGCAAATGGAGTAACTCTGATTTACATAAGCCTAAGACATGGTTCTTTATTTCTCAGAACTACATTTTGTAGTATCCCGAGGATACATTCTGAAATAAATAAATAATTCAGAGCTGTGTTATTCATTTGGCAAACTCGGCTTACATTGTTGAGCTAACACTCGAGCATACCCCTTAGAGTAGGCAGGCACTGTTAGCTCATGATTTCACAGCAATATCAACAAATCTTCAGTTTGACTCAAGAATATTATGGAAACCATTTTCCCACCCCACATCTCTTATCACGGAAGAAAATCAAATTGATACTTAACACAACAGTTTCTTCCAAAGAAATCGGCTGTTAGGCTGACATCTCATGCTTGCAGAGAGCATGAGACTCAAAATCCTACTGTAATTAGTGTTTGGTGAAGGCAGAACACCCAAAGCAGCGCAAAAGCAAAGTAAAATAGAAGAGCAGTGTTATAAATAAAACTGGTTTATGCTGGTTATCAAGTGCTATAATTTAACAATACAAAAATTTTCTACATTAAGCACTAGGAAGTACGTGGGAGCCCTTGGTAATTCCCCTCAGGCCCTCTTGTATCCCATACTTTAAATTAAGGAGAGAGAAAAATACGTTGGTTTAAATTTTACAACAATTTTGGCCTGAAGCAAACTGCACATTTTCCCCAACACAAATCAGCTGCATTTAATTCCCCAGACAGCTGGCATGAACACAGCCTCTCCACAGGACACCTGAATTACAAAATTAGCACATTCAGAACTCTAAATCACATTCCATTACGTTAAGCCCTAAGGTCCAACATTACAGAGAACGAGGATAAATTGCAGAACTTCTCCTGAATTAACCCTCTTAGCACACTCTTAAAGTTAAATTGCCCTTTCCTCCCCTTTAAAGAGACATAGAAACTTAAACACTCCCTCCTGCCCTTTCTCATCTATTTCTCTCTCGCCAAGTGGCACAGTTTATGGGACATAAATTGAACATCTTGTCAGAACCTCACATTTGTAAATTAGCCCATCACTAGCACTTTTGACTCACTTAGGAAATTCGCAAGTTAATGTTTATGCCTGGTCCTTCAGACAACACTGACCCATGTACTTCTCTTTTGCAGAGCACTTTATTGCATCCCGATGGCACTCCTGGCTAAAACAAACACATACCAATTGGTTTTTCTTGTATGCAAGCTGCTGCCAACAAAGCAGTAATTCCTGGGAGAGTCTGAGAGACTTTTTTTGCTTACAGCTATACAGCACTGACCTGATCTGATTAATACAAATTTCCCATTCTTGCTATGATTATGCTATCGTTCTGTTGTAATTAGTATGAACTAAAGACCAGTGTTTCACAAGCTCAGTTTTTAAGCCAGTAGATGTGGACAATTAAAAAGATAATGAAACATTAACAGGAGGCCTTTGAGGAGGAAGAATACGATCAAAAAAAAAGGCAGTTGTGCTTTTGAACTAGCAAAGTATTATATTTGAAAAAAACAGTTTCCAAGTTTTAGAGATTCTTTTTAACATTAATTACTGAATACCAATGCAAAGCTGAAGTATCTCAAACAGGTATAAAAACATGTGTATTTCCTCTACACATGCATTCCAGTGTGCGGAATTTGGTACTTTCCACTGTACCCCTCACAGCAGCTCCTGGCAAGTTCTGCACATCTGGAGCTGCCAAGCTGCATTCAAGGTCTCAGTACATTCAGAAGTTTGACTGTGCCTTGAGCTGAAAGTATAATCAGTATTCACTGGTATTTACAGGGAAGTTCCATCATTTGTCCGTTCCTTGCTTCCAATGACCTCATTTTGCAAGGTGATAAGAAAGGGACGAGTTGAATCATTACTGGCACACCCAGTACTTGTTGCTTGAAACTACCTCACATCAAAACATTAGCAATATCTGCTCGGAAATGCGTCTCTGCTCTTGAATCTGCTCTCTTCTCCTTTCATTACACTGAATTTCCATTCATGCTTTGTTGACTGTCACATAGAAGATAATTTTTTCAACGGTGACATTCATTATTTATCTGAGCTTACTTCTGCAGTGCTAACCCTAGCCAGTCAATGCTGTCTGCTCTGAAGCAAGATAAAGCTATGCATTGCCATTGCACTCTTTCAACTTCCTTAATCAATTAAACCAATTATTTCTGAGGCGTTTTTACTACATTTACATAAAGTGCATCTTTAACTCTTATTTCTTGTTACAGATATTGAATTACTATTGTATGGGATGCCAGAAATCCATGAGAGCTATGACAATGGGTGCTGTACCTTGAGGAAAGTTTCACTGCTTAGAGAATAAGCAATGACCCAGTATTTATCACCAAAGCCTTCCATCTTTGCAAAATATATTTTATAAACAACCTATGTAGTTTAAATTCTGTTTTAAATAGTAGATGTAAAGCTTGTGATAAACAGACTGAAACAAATCAGTTATGCTAAGAGAAATCCCTGGCAGCTAAGATGGGAATTTTGATCTTTTATGAGATCGGCAAGGGAGTTGCAACATGTTAGTTGAGTAATTTGTTTAAAGATGTCTTTAACCAACCCTCATGTGAATACAGCCTGGAGAGACTCTTGCTTAGGCTGTGAGTTATGGCTACATTTTACAATGCAGGGGGACTGCCAGGCCCCTTGTCTTGCACTAGTTCAAGAAGGGGAGATGTCAAGCTCTAGAAATCAGTTTGATGACACAGAGGCTTTTGCAGCTAGGCAGTAGGTGTATAGAGGCCCTCTGAACTTCAAAAGCAGACGGAACAGGCTGTATAGACACAGACATTTAGCTCTCAGAAAGCAGTCACACAAAGGAAGAAGACAGACACAAAGGTTCATGTATCTCACATACCTGGGGAAAAGAAGATCCGTGGCAGTTTCTACATTGTTTGTTGGGGTGCCACATGGTGGGCTCAGAAAAGGAATTGCTTTACTTGAGGGTCTTATGTTGCCTGTTGGAGCAGGGTTTGTGGCCAAGCCCCACCTCTGCTTTTGCCTGCTAAGGGAATCAGATGAATTTTTTCAGGCTCACACCACATTGTAAGCAAGAGGTAGCTAATGCATGCATAAACTTTGCATGAAGAGGTTAAAAAGAAGACATCATCTCCTATATTAATAAATCCTACTGTAGCAGAGGAGAAAAAAAAAAAAGTGGTGGAACAGTTGCACAAGGAAGGCAGGCATCTTCCTCCTCCCCAGTGATGTTTAAGGAAAATAGGTACTGAGTATTAGTCTTTAGAATAGAGGAATTAAACCATGTAGTTATTTGGGCTGTGTTTTTTGCAGTGAAACTAAAGGCATAGAATAAGTAGTGAAAACGGACTTAGTTTAAACATGTGCATTGTTGGATATTCCAAGAAAGGATTTATAGAATTCAAAGAACTTAATGAAAAATAATAACCACCACAGAGAACAATTTGCAATAAGTGGAACAAATAGAAAATAATGAAAGCAAACTGGATTCAGTCTAATCTACCGAAACTAAACTCTTAGCTGAGTACATGATAATGGAAATAATTAAAATTACTGATTGTATGGGGGACAAGAAAATAGCAATAAAGAATCCTAAGCTGAAGAATGGGAGAAACAGATGTTTTCGCAAATATTGTGTTAGGCTTAGCGAGGGTACAAAAGTGGCAGCATATTTGAATACAAATAAAATATCTATCGTAAGCACTGTTTCCAGTTCCTTCCATGGCTTTTGCTGTCCTGTTACTCAATTTTGTGAGAAATTTGTCCTTGAGCATACTTTTTGCCTTCTCTGTCACAGTGCATCAATTATACTTCACACTGTACAGCGACACTGGCTTGTGACATTGTTTTATGCCATATTCTGTTATTATTTGTTAAAAAATAATCCTATATAAAAAAACAACTTTAACACATTTAACTATGAGTTCTCATTCATAGTGAATTTTAATGTTCTTTATTAGTCACTGCTAGGGACACTGTAGGATTGTAGAATCCCGTCTTTTCCCTCCACTCTGCACAATTCAATCATCTTATCTTCTAAGTCCATGGTGTGTGTGTCAGCTCATGCTCAAGAAGCCAGCAATGACAGAGAATTGAGATGCGCTGCCTTTTTGCATTCTTTATCAGCCTTGCTTGGGAGAGAGAATATTCTTTACTGCAGTCCAGTAGCTGTGAAAACACGACTGAGTATTCAGTAAGCATCTAGCTAACATTATTTATGAAAAAATAATTCAAAGAATGACTACAAGAGGACAGTGTTCAGTGGGAAGACTAAGGGTCAGAAAGCTTGGGTTGTGTAAGACGAGACCCTGTGAGCTGGGACTCTTCAGTCTGGGCAAGAGGTGGCACAGGGGGACCTAACCAATGTGTGTGAATATCTGATGGAAGGAAGTTAAAAAGTTACAGCCAGACTCTTCTCAGTGGTGCCCAATGACAAGAAAAGAGGTGATAGGCGTGAACTGAAATACTGGAAATTCCATTTGAAGATAAGTTTTTTCCTTGTACAGGTGATCAAATGTAGGAACAGGTTGCCCAGAGGGGGCTAGGAGTCTCCAGCCTTGCAGATATCCAAAATCCAACTGACCATGCCCTGAGTGACCTGCTGTAGTCTGATCCTGCTTTAAGCAGGTGTTTGCACTAGGTGATCTCCAGAGGTCCCTGCCCACCTCAACTATTCTGTGATCCAGAAGCCAGAGCTTATCATGCATTTCTTTTAAAACCCCCAGAAGTTTCCTAGGCTGAAAAAAAAATCAGACTTATTGCAGCTATAAACTTTTGTGATACTTGATCTTTACCCTGATCAGGTCCTCAAATTCATAACAAGACATGCAGACAGCACATTAATATCCTTTTCTTAGAGATAATAGCATCTCTTAAAAGAAAAAAATTATCAAACACTATTTGGGGATAGCAAGTGTGTTCAGTGAAGAGACACACAAAATGTGGATGAAGGCGATAAATTTTGCTGATTATACATAAATAGATGTATTGCCTTTTTAATACTAAATGAGGAAAAAAATCCACGTTAATTAATTCTTCCTTAGCCAGAGAACTCACGAGCTGTCTTGAAGGAACCAGAGATCTGCTGTGATCGGCTCAGACATAAGATGGGAAGTTTCTTCATTCCCACAAGGCAAGAAGGGATGAGAGTGAGAGAGAGACTGAAAGACAAGGTGTCAAATCCCACAAAATTTGCTATCACAAGCACACGAGATAACTGAACAGTCTGAAGCATGACACCCTAATGTGTCGGCTTCTATGGGATGTGTTACAGACTCAGCTTGCAGAAGGCTGTGTATCCTGTTATTTTTAAATAACTGCAACAGTAGCAGCAAGGCTACTTCATCACATTTACATAAGGCATCAACAGAGAGCAATGGTGCTGGGAAAATGATTATATTAGTCTGGAGTATTCAGAAAACAAGTGGTTGTTGGTGCAGTGGCCATGCTGCATGCAAGACCATACAGATTCCCCGGCATGATCAAACATAAATGATCCGTTGTTTGGGAACTTGACCTTGGGCAGCACCTAGTTGTACCAGACAGAGTCAAGATCTGCAAATAAACTAGTTTGTTCTGCTCTGTTTTTGCAAAATAACCTAAGGTCTTCAGATAAGATTGATGTATTTGCATAAGACGAGCATCAGCGTGAGAATATTCTTCAACACAGTACTGAAGCTTGACCCTGGCTGTCTCCTTTGCACTGTGCCATCAGTGCTAAGAGAATGAAGAGCTATTTTAACAGGTCAGATGGAGATTTCTTTGATGTAGACACTGTTATGCCACCCACAGTCATTGGGAATATTGCAAGGTGGGCCCAAAAGAAAGGCTCCGAGAAGGTGCAGAGTGAACTGTGCTGGTAAAGCACAGCAGGCTCAGAAAGCTCTCTTCCATGCAGCACACTTTAAAATATTCCTTGACTTCCCTGTGTGTTCTAGGGATCATCTTTGTTTAAAGCAAGGATCTCGGGGAAAGTCAGCATTAAGCTCACTTTTTTCCTTCTTTGACCATGCACTTAATACATTGTGGCTAGATCAGAATGTCATCCATTCACACAAGCTTTCTATTCAGGTACTGTATATTAAGATACTTAATGGACAATTCTAATTCTATTGTTAGAAAATTTAGAGTACCCCAGATGTCTGAAGAGGCCCTATACATAATTTGGTAACATGTTTAGATGGAATAATATTTTTTCCTGTTTTATGAAGATAAAAATGAACAAGTCCTTCATGATTGTTGTTTAACAGAATGTATGACTGTACCTTAGCTACACAAAACACTGGAAACAGCTAGTGGTAAAAATCTTTTTTACCAAACTTTTTTATTTTTGTTAAACTTTGAGACAGGAGCCCTGCTCTTTCTTTTTCAACAAATGAGTCCCATAAGATTATTGGGTAAAAGAGTTCAACCAGAATGATGTAATATCCAGGATGCTTCCAGGCATAGGTTCAATATGACTACATTGTTCCTTATTTATAAACATGTCACTTTCTACTGGCACAGCTTCACACATTCTTGATGAGAGCTGCTCTTTCCTTGGCAAAGCAACACAAATTCATTACACCACCATCACAGGATTTCAGTGAACAGAACCATCTTCGCATAACTCAAAGCTTTTACTCAGAGATAAGGCAGAGCGAAATGATAAAGCAAGGAAAACTTTCCTGAAATACAGGAAACTAACTGCAAGAGACATGGATTTAGGAGGAAATGGAAAATGTATATTTTCTGTGGTGTGTTGTCTTATTTTGGAAAAAGTCAGAAATCTCTTGTGTGTTTGTCTCTGATCCCTTCAAATTATTTTGATGTATACTTGTATGCTTAAAATTATTTCTCCTCCCTTTTATTGTGCTGTCAAGTTAATGGATTCATGTGTCACTTTCTATTTTCATTACAATTTCTGTCAGGAGCATGAAAAACCCAAATGTCTTAGTAATTTGTAAACTACCACAATGTACTCTCTTTGGCTTGACCTTGTCATTATTGTATAACTTAATTGGCCAACTATTCCACTTCTTTTCCTTTTCATAGCCTTATTATAGTGGAAAATGAGAAGAGACTTGTCATTGACCAGTCAATCAAAAGTATACACCATTTAGAGATGAAAATAACAACCTCTCAATTAATTTCATAGAATTAACACTCATTATGATAAAAGTCTCCTGAGATAAAGATTGAGATCAGGACTAATAAGCAGACATTTAGCCATTTCTCTGACAAAGCCTGTAATAAAATTAGGAAATGGAACAGTTTAATTCTATCACAAAATTGCAGTTCCACAGTTTCCCCCTCAGACTAGAAGATATTTAAGAGACCCTCATTTTTCTCTATACAAAGAGTCATAGTACGTCTCATTTTGCTAGTTCTGTTGGCTGAATTGTAGATCTGGCTGTAATTTCGAAAACGTCTTTCCCAAGATACTTGATGACATTTTCACATTTTGGACTACCTCTCTGATGGGAAGCATAATCATTTCACTGTTACATTGTTATTTCTTGCAATGATTTTAGTTTTCCTCACAGAGTTTCTATCTTTGGATGGGGTAATTTTAAACTTAGCAAGGAAAGGATAGTCTGGGTTTTTTTAACCAGTGCCCACGAGGTTTGCAACAACATACTCCATGCTCTATCATAACAGTAACAATAATATAAGAGAAATAAAATAAGTAATAGATACGACATAAACCCGTGCTCCAGAACTTGCCATAAATCAGTGAGATCTGGGAGGAGGAAGCCACTGGGGAAGGCTGCTTTATTATTACTATGGAAGCATCAGATACTAGTTATTTAGTACCTGATTTAAGGTAACACAGGCTTCAAAATGAAAAACTGTTCAAGACAGAAGCTTTCCATTTCTGTGAAAAGGAGCACTGTTATCACAGAATCAGTGGTTATGACAAGAAAGTATAGGCAAATATAGTTATGAATATTTGTTGGTCCAATATTCTGGACAAATGTTTACGATTAAATATTCTAACTCACCATATAAAGACTGAATCTCTAATTTAAAACTAACAGTTAAAATTGATTAAACATTACTATCATTTATTTTTTTTTTCCCTAGTAACTTTACTTGAGACAGCTTTCTCTCCTGCCTTGTAAAAAACCCAATCCTTCCAAAGATATTCACCTACTTTTCTTTGGTCTTCACAGGCTAACTCTGCAGAAAGCCACAAGCAGGAGAGAGAAAATGGATGCAGTTGTGACAGCAAGTCAGCTGACCATGCCAATTGCCTGATGGATACCAGATTAGAGCTCCCAGGATAGGGAAACAGTGATCAGGTACGAATTACCTTTCTTTCCCCTTCTTTTTGATTTCAGGTCAAAGAGCAAGATCTGAAATGAGAGCATGGCCTTTAGAAAATAAGCAACCTAAACCTTTCTGTCATACACTACAATAGTTCAAGATTACTAGGTTCCACATTATTCTTTCGCACTCGAACAAATCAATTTACTGTTTGACAAATAAGCACATAATGCAAAATGCCAACTTACAGATTGGTATCATTAAAGAGAGAGCATGGTTTTATTGGCAAAGGACCATATTTCGCCTACGTTGCAGATCTCAGGGCAGAAAGCTTTGTTTATATAGGATATGTGACCCATTATATCTGGTACACTACAGAGAAAATACAGATAAGGCCCAATAGGACTGGAAATGTAAGTATTCGGTTTGTCACGCCCAAACCACAAACAAAACTGTCTGATTGTTCACAGGCATGTCAGAATTGTTATGAGAGATGCATAACAAAAGTTTAAAAACATTTTACATAGAAAGAATTTTTAATATCTTGAAATGCAGAAGTCTCCAGCGCTCTGTGTCTAGAAGTTTGCAATAATTAGCCAATTTTGATTATGGTGTTGAGGACACTTAAAAAAATAAAAATCACATTGATTAAACTTATTAAAATTGCATTTCAGAAATCTAACAGTAATTTAACAGGAAGATAGGGAAAAAATCTGCCTTTAATATAGAGGTTCTGCAACTGTTTTGAAGATTATAATTAAGGTATGGGAGGAGGGGGATTAAGTTAAGCTGTGTCTTGAGTGTTGTATCTTCTGTTGTATTGGTATAGCATGGTTCTAATATAGAAAATGCGGTCTACATTTAAATAATTCATGCTCTTTTTCATTAGAAAACAAAAAAGTCAATTTAAAAACTTGGTAAAATTTTTATGAATGCCAGAGCCCTACAATAACTTTGATTCTGCATTCCAAGGTAACAACCTTTTTCTTATTGTTCTTTTTCTCAACAAAAGCAAATCTTAAAATTTACACCTTTCAGGCATGATGAGGCCCTGTAAACAAACATGAGTATGTAAAGCACTGTTCCAGGTTGGATGTCTGTCATTCAAATCACTGTCATGCCACAAGCTACCTTGATACAATCAGAAAGGAAAATGGAGATAGTTAGATGGGTTTACACGATGATGTCTGTATGAGTGACAGATGTTTATGCTCTAGCAATACTATGTTTTATTATAGAACAATTGCTTCTAATAGCTTTTACGTTTATGTTCAATATGTGTTGCAAATTCATCTCCGTACCTTAAAAAAAAGGAAAGACAATAACAGAGGAATATTATGAAATGGTTCCTCCCCTTCCCCAAATAAAAGCAGGTTTTATTCAATAGAAAGTAATTTGGGCAGGTGGTGAACTGTGGAGCTCACCAATCTATGAGTTCTCAAACACACACAAACTGTGTCTTCATGGTTCAAGGAAGAACCGACATTACGCCCAAAAGGATTATCAATCACCAACTGCACAATATCATCTGTTGTAAATTGGGAGCCTGATTAATAACAGTGATTCAAGCATGGTCTTTGAAAATTGTGAACTTTATTGACTAACTGGACTGGTGGCTTTCTCTTTTCATGTTGTTTGCTCTCAACTTGTGGTGCTTTCAGTTACTGCTACTGTACAGTACTATTTCTGTTATGATTGTTTTCCACATTATATAAAGTCAATAGTGAAGTGTCAGGTGAAGCAGGTAAATTTTTCATCAATCGTGCATAAGACTTGTTGCCCTACTTTTGAGGGTTTTTTTCCTTATTCATCAGTACTGCACCTGTTTTCTTCTCTTGCCATTGTGGGAATATCTACAGAACACAGGTGAATTATCTAAACCCACTAATGAAAACAGACTTTGAAGTTGTTTGTCTTTTTAGAATTCTGTATTTTTTCCTAAAGTATTGAATCAATATTTTGGAGGAGTTCTGTTTTTAAAAAATAATAGTTTGAGAAAGCTTGCTTTCCATGTTAGCATACACATATCAATTATCTTTAACCTGACTTCAATTACACTGAATTTTGTAGTTTTCAAGTGATAAAGTCAACCTATGGCTGAAGAAAGGGACCTTGGTTTCCTATACGTAAATCATCCTTTACATTTTAGGAGCTCTTTGAAAAGGAGCAGGTCCCACTTAACCTGTTTGGGGTTTTTGTTGTTGTTTTTAACTTGGTGTGTTCTGTTTTTAACTCTGGTACGTTCTGTTTTTAACTCCTTCATCCTATTTCTTTAGTCTTGTGTTAGGAGTATACCACTGAATTTCTCTCTTGACTGGTATGGATGATCTAGAGCTTGTGTCTACAGGGTTCCCAACAACCATCTTTCAAAATAACCTGACAGAGCTGACCCTTGCTCCTGAGGTAATATATTCAAACTGTTTAACCTGCAAAGCAAGGGACACACTCTGCAGAACCCCCTGTAATTATGAAAAGTGCACACCCATTTGTTAGCTGGTGAGCAACCGTAAATCTATCCTGTAGGTACTTTACTCTCTAGATCAGCTTCACAACAGCCCAACTGTGGAAGCTTCATTTGTCTTATGTGCTTCTTACATTAAAGAGAGAATATCAATTGAGGCTATTACCTGACACTATATTCACCACCACATTTTTTTAAATTAGTAAACATATCAGCAAAACCCCCAAACCAACCATTCAACCAAAATAAAAACCAAGCCAAAACTAAAAGCTCCAGACCAAGCCTCATCTAATTTAGCATTTTAATAACTAAATTAATAGATAAATTTGAGACTTTCTAACAACCAGAGCTCATGAATGACAATTGGCACCAGTCCCTTGAAAAAAATCTTTAGAATCATGATCTTGAGGCAAGGTGTACCCTAAAAGAAACAAAGAAGGTACTGGAGCAGAAGCCAAAAGCCCATATCAATTTTGCTGGAAGGTTAATGACGAGTGTCCATAAATGGCTTTTATAAACCTGAAATTGGTTTAGCATAGATCATCCCTGTTATGTTCAGTTGCTAGATATTATTTTACTTGTGAAAATTTAAAGTCTCAAACTTCATTACTATTATTTGTAAATGAGATTTGCCTTTTTCTAGTTAGACAAGTTATTTTATCACTGAGGTGATCTGAAAACAGAGACTGCTGAGAAACGACGTCCACACAATTGAGAGCGCAATGTTATCACCTCAATTTTGCAAGTGCTGCTTTCTGCATGGCTTGTGGTGCTGCAAGATGGTAGAAGCTGGGGTCTGTGCATGGCATCAGCATCACAAAACTGCTCTGCCCCACCTGTTTTGCCAAGATAGCCCCCAGAACACATCCTGAGGCTTTATCCTGGCATCTTATTTCTGCCCTCCTCCAGTCTTGACAGGACTCATCCCAAAAGCTCCAAGGCTGGTGTTATGATGGATTAACTTTGGTCATATATTCTTTTCTTTACTGACATAGAAAACAAATACCTAAATCTGTATGGCATCTCTATTGCTGTCCTCTTCTGACCTAATCACAGCAACTCATTACAGCAGAGTTTTAGAAGCATGGTTCTAGACTAAAATGCCTGTCAGTTTTCAGATGATGTTTTATAGCTTAGTGTTAAACCTCTTCTGGAGGCACAGTTAGAAGACAGATGTTGACACTCCACCACTTAACACAGAATTTCACAGGAAGGCATTACAAAGGCACACATGGTAAAAGACTGTATAATAGAACCCTGTAATTATTTAAGAAAAAACTATTAAAGGACCTTTATCCACTGGGGACTCAATTGCAGGCAGACTCTCCCTGTATATCTGGCTCCTCAGTGAAGCAGTGGAATAAAGAGAGAATAAAAAATGCTGAGTGCCTCACTGATTTGTGGAATCTACTTGGAGGAGAGAGAGAGGCCCCAGGGATCTCTAGAAACTCCGGCAAGTTTTAAAAGGTACAACAGAGAAGTTTGCTCTTTCAAAAATTCAGATCCATTCCCAGGAGACTAAAGAGATGTCTTCCTTGGAAGAGCACTTTCTTCAGCAGTGGGAAGCCATCTGCACTGCAGCAAAGTGAAACACAGACCAATACGCTTTATGAGGAGGAACATTTGTCTGGCTGAAATTGTTAAAGACACATTCTCAAGAGTGTTGTTCAAAAGAAGTGAGACCTAGATGCAGAAGTGTTAAGAAACCTCAATAAGGGAGAAGGGACATTTCTAGGAAAATATAATTTGCTGGAAAATATTCCCAGATGTGTAGCATTTTGAGCTAAAAGCTAAGCTTTCTGGTGAACCCTACAGCACCAGTGATTTAGGATATGATTCAGTGTTCCATTGAAGTCAGTAGAAGATTTCTGCTACATTCAACAGGCTTTGCTTTGCACCCATGTGGAATGGAAAATTCAGAGTGTGATTTGTAGCTTAAGGTATGCAGTCAGGGGAGGAAATGCACTGCATGCAACATATCAATCTGCATCCAAGCCAGCTGCCACAGAAGAAGGAAAAGATGTAGCCAGAGCGACAGCAGGCGAAACATCAGGCATCTATGGACAGACAAGCAGGTGGGCAACATCCAGGCAGACTTACTGCCAATGGCTGCCCAAGGAGCACCAGCCAACATCACAGACCTCCAGAAGCAGAGCAACAGAAGCATGTATAAATGAACAAAGTAATGCATTTTAATGCAAGCAGCCATCCACAAGCTAGCATGACAAGTCAAGGGAGCTGGGGTCTATTCTGGCAAGATAAAGGTTAACTGGACCTGCCCTACTCCAGTTGTCATTCACTCAAGGCCAGGGTATTTCAAGTCCTTAGCAGGGTGGCTTAACAAAGCCATCTCTTCCACCCCTTTCTGAAATGTTAGCGATTAGGCTGGCACTACACAGAAGTTCCCGGTCCTGTATCACCACTTGGGTGCTCACTTTTAACTCAAGGCACCTACTTGTATCCACTGCTCAAGGGAAAATACTGAGTCCCTGGCTCGACCTGAGTAAAGATGTCTGGAGGTTGCAGGTTGGTTTGACTGGCCATGCTGCAGCAGGAACTTGGCACAGCTCTTTCACTCTCTAATTTATCCAGGGACGTTTCTCCTTCCTCGCCGCTCCTTCAGGAAGCCTTGACCTCCCTGCAGGGCTCTCATCTCAGCAGCGACACACAACCACCACCACACAGCACCAATACTGGCTTTAGTGGGGAATAAAAAGCAGAGGGTTCTCTATTTGTCACAGTGAAAGAAATTCACTGCTATGTAGACAATACCAGCAGTATCATTAAAAAATACCAACAGGGACATTTACATCTATCCACAGGCCTAGCTCATGGCAACAGATTTAAATGGGACTGAAGTGACACCCCACCTGAACATTCAGAGCTTTACCGGAGAACACATGGACAGCTTTCATCTCTATTGCTATTTGTGCCATGTGGGGAGCTATCATTGCCCACATTTCTGTGCAGGTCTAATTTATTTAGGATATGCAGTAGGAAATATTCAGCTTGGCAGTTCTAATATGCAGTCCCCTACAGTCCACACGATTCATTTTTTTCTAACTGGCTGGTGTTGCCCTCCTGCTGGATTAGCCTGATACTGCCCTCCTGCTGCTCTGCCCACCTGCTTCAAATTTATTTCCACAATGCATCACTACTGTAGGATCTTCTCCCCGAGGGGAAAAAGTTAATAGATTTACTCTTCTTGATGTACTCTTAGATTCTTCTGCACTAAGATTTGACTACTGACTATGCATTTTTTATATTTTCCATTCGTAAGCTGAAGATAACAATCTTCCAGCTAAAGGAAGATACCTTAATGGAAGATCCTTTAATCCAAACCCTGAAATAGGCACATAAGAACATGAGTCACATGCTATTACAAGTTATGTTGTAGTATTTATTTCTTCTCGATACAAGAAGCAATTGAAAAATATTCCATGTAATTTTTTGTAGATCCCAAAGTAGACTAGAATTCAGAACACATAAAATGGCTTCCCCTTCTCCCCTTTGGAGAAAACCTGTAAATTTAACAAAGAATGATAACCTATAAAATATTCAAACCATTACATAGAATAATATCCCTGTTACAGAATTCCACTGAATATTTTAAGCAATTTGTAGACAGGAATTACATCTTTATTAAACCTTACACAGGAATTTCTATACAATCTTACTGGTTTCAGTCTTGTTAAATTGTATGTCTCTCTTCAATGTAAGACTGTAACAGCTCCAACTCTGCAAATATCCTTTCACAGGTTACAGAAGTAAATTTGTTGCTACCTTCTTTTCTTCTTCTAACCTAAATTACTATATAGCATTTTGCAAACTCTTATGGCTTTGCTGAGAAAACAATTCCTCACTGTGTCAAAATGACCATTTTTCCTTGTAACACATGTCTGTGTGCACACAGATGATAGAGAGGAAAGTTTCCTATTTTCAAATGCAATTGAATAAGCTCTAACTGGAAAATTAAGGATTTCTGGAGAGAATTCGGCAGAACAGATGTATGCTTTCCCCAAACGAAAAATATGCATCTGTTTCCTAGAAATCTAAACAATAACAGCAAAGCAGTCACACAAACAAGTTAAGTTTAGGTTTTGTTTGTGGGGGCTTTTTTCTGGTTTGTTTTTTTTTTTTGTTTATTCTTTTTCCTACAGATGGTTCTTATTTTTATACAAATGGGGAAAAAAGCCACAGTGAAGTTTCTAAATGAAGCAATGAATTCTTATCAATGAAATTTAAATGGTCTCCAGGATAAAATTCTGTTTCATACAAATCTGCCCAATTGTACCTAAAAACTGTACAAAAGCCTTCCTTATTAAAATGCTGCCTTTCAGCCTCCTTGCTTCTATTTAGTCACAGTCTGATCTCCCTATCAATTCATTTTTTCCATTTCTGTAACCTGCAGATCATTTTGCCTTGCTCCTATAATGTGGATTTAGAGTTTTCTGTCAGGAACTGATATGATCCAGAGCAAACCCTTTTGATTAGATATTCCTGTTCCATGCTCAGAGCTGACAGGAAGGATATGCTTTTTAATGTCATGAACAACATTTCCCCCTATCCCCGTAATCATGCTTTGCAGCCACTAAAAAGTGAATTGATAGCAGAGAGTTGCCCAGAGTATCAAAACTCCCCCATCCAGAATGGCAAAATAACTTAATGTAATTAAGTATTAGGATTAATTTCCTAATCCTTATATTTTTCACTTGTCCATTTGAGAGATGGGTCTCTAATTAAATTTTGCTTTGGTCACTGTAATGAGAACAATATCATCTAGAAGTCCAGCCACAGTCAGCCTGTGTGGATAGCAGTGATAAGACTGGGTAATTGCAGGATTAATAACTGGCCTTTTATTGTGTCTGAAAGCAATGTAACAGTATATAGACTTTCCAAATAACTTGAAAACAAAGCCACATTGTACAATATTGCTACCCTGATCACTTTTTCCTTTCATTTTTTTTTTCTTTTTTTTTGCAAGCATGGGAACAATTGGACTACAAAGGTATGATTGTTCCTAGGTCATATTCTCCTCTAGGGTTTCCAAAAAGCAAGCAGTGCTGCTCAGGCAGCTCCAGTAGCTCTGTGACAAAGTAGAACAAGTTTCGATAACTGCTGTTATTCCTCTTCATTTAACAGTGCAGGCCACAGGGTAACTGTTTAATGTGGTAGCCAGTTCCCTGAACCTCTTGTACATTTGCTGAAACATGAAGCATTTTCCTAATACTTTGAGCTTCTTGAATAAGTGCAGGATTTCAAAGTTAAAAAAAAAATAAAATAAAATCTAGGGACCAGTGCTGTACTGAATAATCCAGCTCTGGAGACAGAGCTTCTGCACAGTAGCATCCCTCCTTTGTGGCTGGGACACTTCACCCTCAATTAGGGAAAGGTACCTTTTAACAGAGATGTTCCCCTTTATGGCTAGGTAGTGATGCTGAGAAAGTGGAAGGAGCTAAGAGCCAGGCAACCAGCATGCTCAGCTAAGCTGCTATGGATTTTAATTAATGTGCAGAACAGGATGTAGGCTTGGACAGTTTATCCATGCCATCTGGTTACAGTATGGATGCAAAGTGAAACTTGAACCTAATCTAATAGGTATGTAAGTTGCATGAAAGGAGCTGGTAAAAATCCCTACATAAAACAAACTTGCATTAAACAGACAGCTGGAAGAAGAGGTTGCAGAAGTTGCTCAGGCTGCTGTGGAATCCCCTTGCACCTCCATGGGACCAATGGGGAGTTTGGCACTGGCTGCAGAACATCCTGCCTGTCTGCCACCCTACTCCCTACCCCATTACCTCCTGGGTGCCTCCCACAAAAGATTTGTTTTCACACCTTCTTCTGCAGAAAACATTACTTCCATCCTCACCTTCCTCATGAATCAGATCTCTTTTCTCCCTCCTGAGCAGGCTTTTCAGTGGCTATGCCACATATATTGCCCAACCTAAAGAACTTCACGATAGATGCTCAAATATAAAGGCCCAAATGCAGGCCTGTAAATACACACAGAACTACACTGTATGGGATAGTGTTAGGATTTGGCTTGACCTTCCGATCAAACAAATAAAAATAAAAAAAATCCAAGAAGTATTATTTTGGTAGAATAGACCCAATTAGCACTAATGTAGCAAATTTATTAATCCACAGGAATTCATTAAAAAAAAAAAAAAAACAAACAAAAACCACAACAACAAAAAAACCCAAAATTCTGTAAAACTAAATGCACTTTAAAATTTTATGGTTTGGCTTTCTTTTTTATCATATTTATCTCTTTCACCCTTCCTCATCATATTTAATTTCCTCCTCCCCATCTCCCTCTGCAACCATAACTTGCATTAGGAGACTTCATATATATCCTTCTCATAGACTTTTAACAACAGTCTGAGAGAAATTATTGCCAGTGCTTTTCATTTAACCTTCAAGCCATATTTTCACTCTGATCTCTTTTAAGATTACTTTAGTGTACATATTTCCAACATGAACATGTATCTAACTTCAGCCAAATCCAGAAATTATGCCTCCCATCCAGTATCTTGAGTTCAACTGACTACGGAGACTTAGATCTCTTCAGGACATGATTTCTGTGACATTTTTGATTGGCAACTGAATATATAAAAATATTGGCCAACATAAAAGCTACCAAGCCTTTTTATATTAGACCATTTTAGATATGGAGAAGCATAACCATTTCTTTCATATGCATTAGCCCTTTACATTACTGTAAATTAAACTGAGTTCAAACCGACTGATATATTTGAAGGTGGATGTTTGTTAAATCCTGAACAGACTTAATTTCAGCATCAGAGATACAAACTGAGTACTGGTATTATGCTTCTTCAATGTGGCTTTTTGTATTTGCTTAATAAAAGCAAACCTCTTAAATACAAAAGTCAGCAATGTGCCATGAGGAATGTTTTGAGGCAATTTTTAAAATAATTTTTCCATTTTACAAATTCTGTATTTTCCATAAGAAAAAAAGATCAAAAGCACATCTGAACTTTAGCAATTAGATCCCTCAACCAAAACAGAAGATCATAAATGACAATGTTTGGTTTTGACAGTTCTAAGGCATTACTGCTCTTCTGAAAGAAAACAGAGAGATGCTGGAAGACAAAGTGACATCCAATAATTTAGGGGTGAAGCATTTTAATTGTAGAGTACACAACCAGTCAGCAAATATATGTCAGAAGTGTGTATGTGTCTATGCAAGCCCATACATACAACTGATAAAGAGAAAGAGGGGTCTCTTCTGTTCTCAAATAATGCAAGATCCACAAATAGATTTAGTAAGAGATATTACTTGAACTACATTGCATATCCTGAAACATCCTGAAAAAAACATAGCAGTATTTGTCAGCTAGAGTTTGTATATCTCCACGACTGGGAAGAGTGCAGCTGGGGTTGCTCATCATCGTGCCATGGAAATAACAGCAAAAGACTCTTCTGTTACTTTGTGAGAATACTGAAAGTTTGACTAATTTCTACTGATAATCTCTGTCCTGACATCATACACTGTTGTTCCACCCCACGCCCATCTGCAGTGAAATAAAATTATAGAAAAGAAAAAAATCAGAACAGACACATGAGCACCGAGGCCTGAAACTGTTGCCTAATTATGAAAGATTTTGCCACACTTATTAATCTTTAAACCCTTAAGCAACCTTTTTATTTTTCACTTTTAAATAGTCAGAAGGCAGCCAAGCTGCACAGAACCAAGGGTGTGTGCTGGCAGAAAATACACATCTGAAATTCCTTTGCAATCTAAACACAAATACACACACGCTGCATTTTTATGTTTTTGAGGGGTTTTTTAGGCTGAAGCTCACAAATACCATATATGATGTGTATGGAAAAAGTACTGCAGCATCTCAGCTTCTCCACACAGGGAGAGAAGAACCTTTTCTCCACTTTTATGAGTGACATGATATCTTGCTTATGTTTCCTACCTTAGTAGTCCAGCTGTGAGATCCATAAAGCAGCCATTGAATCTCTTGCCTCTTTTCCTTTAGGAGTGTCACAATGTGAAGCTTTCTTTGTGTTGCCCGTATGCCAGCAGTCTTAAAAAGGTGCTCTTGCTCTGCTGCAATCACCTTTGCAACAGACAGTAAGTTGATTTCAGGAGAACTGCTCACTGTTTCAGTGAGAGCAGAAGCAGGTTCCCCTCACGGCCCCCTGTTAAAAGTACTTAGCTGAAGCAACAGTTTTTTAATTCCTATCAAGAGTTCTTGGAACTAACGCTTGTGCTGATCAAATTCTCCCAATTAAAAACTGTCAGTGTGAAACAATCTAACGTTTTGCTGTAAAGTGATTTGGTAAAAGGATAGATGAGGAAATGTTAAATAGTGAGTGCAATGTCACCTCTAGCAAGTCTATCAGATTGCATCTTTTGCTTTAGCTGGGGCTAGGATTTTTCCTTTGCTACGTTCAGCATCATGCACAATAAAGAACATGAATGCCCCAGATCCTTGCTTTCTACCCATGACCACTATTCAGTGTGGGAGTTGCGCATATGTCCTTGACGAGACTTGAAATTTAGAATAGTTTCATTTGTTGCCAGTAGTTTCTTAAGTTATTTCATGGACACTAATTCATATTCCAGCAACCTAAGCAATCCTGGCCCATTCTACTGCAAGGAAGTCTTCTCCAAAATAAGCAGATTAACTGAATATCCTCATTCTTCCTGTTTGGCAACATTGCCAAATTCTATGGAATCACATTCTCAGGATTAAACGTTCCTAAGTGTTTCTGTATCCCTGTCCTCCTCTCAGCCACCGTGTACAGAACCAAAATACTCCTGCAGTGGCTAAATTCTTTTGTGCCCAAGGAGGGAAGGAATAGGATTTCAAGATACGTTAGTACCTCAACAAGGAAAATGTGTTAGGTACTTGGACTCATTGTTAGCCTCAGTCCAAAGGAGGAGCACTTAAGGAGCAGTAGCTAGTGGAGCTACGTGGGTGAACAAAGAAGGTAAGACTCCTACGTTTGAGTCAGGATCTATTCACATCCAGATGCCTCCACGACAATGACTACAGCAAAAGTTCACTCCAGGCAAGGGCTAGGTATTCGTATCTGAAAGCCTTTTGACTGCAGTATCAAGTTGCTGGCAGGAAGCGTTATAGAGCAAAGAAGTAAACACCAGGGGAAAGAAGAAAAGATCAGACTGAGTATCCCAGATATTCAGAGGTCAGTATGAATTTCCGGGGCAGGACAGCAAATGAGAGAGGAGGCTGTGTCCATGCTGTGTGACAAAGGCATTTGTGAGAAGGGGCAGGGTAGGTAGCAGTGGTGCCTTGCTAGCTTCTCGTGCTGTTACAGGGGGAGTGTGTGGGAAGGGGAGGCGTGGTGCCAGAAGGACAAGTACCATCCTCTCTCCTGTTACTAGATCAGGGAACAAACAGTTCAGAAGCCAAACCTCTTCGCACTGTATCCCTTCCTGGAGGTGCATGAGGCTACAGCCAAGCTCAAAGCAGTGAATGCATTGCAGAAGTGAGTTTTAATATGTGGAGGGCCCAGAGAATTAATAATAAATAAAGTACACCTCAGAGGTGAAACTGAGTTTCTCCTCCAAGTTATGTGCAGCTATTTGAACTCAGTAGGAGTAGTCTGTTTACAGCTGTAAGTCAAAAGCAGTCCTGTGCACCCAGGCATTTTTGGCCCTTTATTGAAGAACACAATATCTGCTTGATAATGCATACACTGTTTTGTCATTAGTTGTCAGCGCACCTCCCAAAACAACTTGTTCCTCTGTGGTTTTATAATCATGGGAATATTCTCGACAGCCCTATCAAGCGTGTTTTATTCTGGCTCCAGACATCTCTGGAAAATAGCCTATTGAATCGCATCGGAAACCAGGGCAGAGTTGACTTCCTGGTGGACTCCAAACAAACCAAAGGCTCTCCTTGGAAAGCACAGCCTGTGCTCTGCTATTTGTGCAATGCCACACTGCCCTGCAGCTGGGGTAATCGGCTCCATCTCAGCAACTCCACCCCCACCGAAATGGGTGAGGAAATAGCGATCTATTGTTCCCAAAGTTTATGCAAGAGGGCTTTTTTTTTGTAAGTTATTATAGCCACCACTTGTAAGAGATAGCAGTGACCTGGTTACTGAAATGTCTCCTTAGTTCCCTGTTTACCTCCTGTTAGCTACAATACCAAATCACAGTGGTGTTTACCTGGCAAGCAAAAGTGGAAAAAATGCCTGTATGGGACAGTTTCGTACTATTGTGACGTGTCTCCTTGACTTTAAATACGAAACAGAAAACCAAAAAAACTCAAAGAAGAAAACAAGAACCTCCAACAAAATTTCCCCTTTTCCTATTATCATACGAAAAAGAAAAAACATTTTCAACTTTGAGGCAGTGCCAAATCGTTCAGCAGATTTCAGAGACTTGGAGACACTGACAGACTGCAACTCCTGCTGTTTACCAGAGGGATTTAAGAGGTTCTCTTTCCTAAAATAGCTGTATTTTTTCTTCCTAAGGGTCAAAACTTGCCACTTCCACACTACTTTCAGTAGACATTTTAACCATGCCACACAGACACGTCAAGGGACTGTGAAGAGGATCTTGAGATTCTTCTGTCTGAGCCTAAATGGGAAGGATTGGTTGCACTCCTGCAAACATACCCACCAGAAACACTAAACTGCAGGGGAAAAAAAGCACTTCACATAAGGTGTTTCACTGCACAAAACCCCCCTTCAGCATATTCTAATGGCAATGTATCAAGCTGGATAACATGAGTCACATTTACCTTATTTGATGTGACATTGTGACACATGACAGAGTACCTAAAAATCATTACACCTCAAGAGCTTATAACCCAAATGGAATTTAAAGGCATGTAAGTCAACTATGCCCACCCCCACTCAGCTATTATCTGCAACAGCAGGGGACTAGCTACGATGAATCAGAGCTTAGTGATTCTTTCCATGTGCACAGGAAACACCGATTAATTGGAACAGTGACAAAAAAGTCTCTTTACCTGGTAAACAGAATTCAGCAGTGGGATTTTACTTAATGAATAGTATACAGTTAAGTATTTCGATCTGTGGAGGTGAGAGGTGTAGAAAGCTGATTAGGTACCTCATATCCTATTGCTTTTTCATCTGCTGGAAGCTTGATATTTTTAGCAGTCTCCTCACACAGTAGTCACCACAACTGCCAAGTTTTATGTCATGCTGTAATGCAGGGAGATACTTCCCCAAATTAAGAGAGAAGCAAACTAGGAATAGAGATCCTTGCTCCATCTGGTTTTCCCATAAATATTCCATTTCCTCACACTGGACACCTGCCACCTCCTAGTCCCTCATCTGTTCCCTCTGTCCCACCCCAGCAAGTTCCTTGCTCAGCCCCTCACCCTGCATTAGGAGATCCTTGTGGGTCTGCCACATCTGGCAGTAAATCAGCAAGGGCCCTGACTACTTTTGCATTAAGCATGCTCTGGGGCTTACTACACATTGCACTCTGGGGCATAGTTCCACTACAAAGCATACTGGATTTAAATTGTTTACCTATCTAAGCCTGAATTTATGATCTCTACAAATTCCTTTAAAATGAAAGAACCTTTTATTTGTACCATCTTTATTCAAAAAATACGGGACGACTGCCAAGGGCACAAAACATTTCTGGCACCAACCATTCCCACTGAAAGCCAGGGAGACTTGGGCATAAAAGTCTTGTTTATGCCTTTGAAAAATCTCTTCCATAATCTCATCAAGACTAAAAACCTACAGAATAAACTCTGAATTCAAATACTGTCATCAATGAAAAAATGGATTTACAGGATCTGTGGTGGCAGAAAGCTAGACTTGACTGTGGGAGCAGGCAGCAGCACTAGCAGATATTAACTGGCCTGTCTGACCTCGTAATGATGTTTAAAAAAAATTATCTGACTATAAGCTTGCAAGAGAAAAGAGGGGATGAAAGAGACCAGGGGAGAGGTGAGGCTACCTAGAGGACACTGGTTGGGTTCAGAGAGAAAAACCCATCATTAGGATTTACTCCACGCTTTAGGAAACAAGGCCACTTCATGTTGTCCCAGGAGGTGATGCAGAAGGACACAGGAGTCAGAGGCAGACCATTGCCTGAGGGCAGGAAAACAAGCAAGAGGCTTCTTGGCAAATTCTCTCTAACCTTTAAGGGTTAAGAGAGTATCTAAATATAAAACTTTTTCAGGAAAACAGCCAAAGGCAGCTAAGGAGAGTGACAACAAACGTGACCATATGTGGGGAAGGCAACTGGTCAATTACTAAATAATGATAGATCAGCTTTTCCCTGGAATTTCATTCAAATTAATGAAAAAATAAAGTTTTCATCAAGAAATTGATAGAATCAGATTAAAAAAACCAACCAACCAAACCACCACCACCAAACAACAAAACCCCCGAACACACAAAAAAATCATCCTTATTTTTCAGAACTTAAATTTTTATTCTTTTTACAAGAGAACTGTATGTGTGAGTGACTAATAACAATCCAGCCATCTGGACTTCCCTCAGACAAACTCATGTTAATTTAAACTACACAGGAGAAAAAAAAACCCAACAACGAAACCCACATATATTGCCTGCCTCAGAGCATTTGTGAAAGTGTTACAGTCTGCAGAACTGTCATGCACTGTCAGCAAACAGCAAACTTCAGAGCACGGTTAATGTTACACCACAGTGCTATTGTAGTTGATAATTAAGATAGTTAATGTGCAAGCTGGCCTTTAAGTGTTACACTAATCAAAATAATGAATTGCTTTTGTATGATGACCCCATAGCTGTATCTTACTGCTCACCGGACAGAAAGAGATTCTTTTTTAATAGTTCCTGGTTGTGGCACTTGTAATTGTGTGTTTCTGTGGTGGTAATGAGGAAGGACATGACTTACTATCAGGCTCGTCTAGGACCTGAGCATATTGGTGATCTACACAGATATTATCTGAGTAAGTGTGGTTCCCACAGTATCATATTCAACTTCATGGTCTTCCAAACCCAGAGGCAGCATGAGGAATTCAGTCTTTTAGCATTTCTTCATTACTCCCGTAGGCACACAGTGTTTTCAAGCCCTCTTGCTAGTAATATTTCTATTTAGAGAAGCTGCCGTCCCCTGTGCCTACCTTTGTGTGGATTTATGGGGCATAAGGAATCAAGGCTGATCTGCTTGGCCAATTGTTCAAAGGCAAGTGGGAATTCATGTTTTTCCCCCCACTTACCTGTGCTCTGTGCTACACATTCAGCAGCACAAACAAATTCAATGTATTCAGCTTGCCAAGAAAGATTAGTACTTAAGAGTTGAAACCAGGGCAGATTGCATTTCAAGCTGGTTTCCCCTTCCCCCGTTTTCCCTGTGTCTCTAGCTTTTTCTTTTTCTTTTTTTTTTTTAATTATTCAGGTTAGAAATGAAATGCAGTGGTTATATTATGCTAATATCAAACTCATTAACGTTAGGCAGAAAAAATATAGGAGGTAGCCTGCCAAAAGCTAAGCCTTTGCTTTTGCATTCATCCAGTAAAGTTCATTGAAATGGGAATTCATCCCTTTCCTCTGGATTAGAGTTAAACTCCTGGTGTATTTAGAGAGCTGTATAAGGGATACTGGCTCAGAAGATGCTCCTAGAAAAGTAATATTCAATATTACTGCTTTATTACAATTTTAGTTCTGTGACTTTATGCAGAAAATGCCTCATCCAAGCTCAGAAAAGATCTAACCAGGTGCTTTCTCATGTGTACCAGTAGCCGGGTAGGTGTGCCCCAGCTGACAGTGTCCAGCACTACAGACCTTAAACTTACTAAGAAATATGTTATTATCATTAAGTACAATTACACTAGAAGTACAAAAGCGTAGATTTGTTTCTTGTTTCTAATTCCCTTTCCATGAAAATCCCATGGTTTCCCTGCATCCAGAATTTTGTTGGAAAATGAGGCTCATCCTATTCTAAATCAGAGCAAAAGAGCCTTTTTTTTTTTTTTTTGGCTGAAAATACAATAACCTTCTAAAAGTAGTCTTTTTGTTCAAGTTTCTCTTTCTAGAGTTTAGGACTAATTTTTGCAGACTTAAAACAACTAGGCAGGATGTGGCTCCCAATTCCACTATTTAATTGCAGGGATAAATACTTCCATAAATTATTAATTATTATCTGGGAACAATTTTTGACTCGATGGACAACAATACTATCCTTCCAGTTATTTCATTATATCAGTCTATATCATCACCACGTATTATTTCCCTTCCAAAATGTTTATATAGAATTTATAATGTGATGAAAAGATCTTCCTCCTAATTTTTGTATGCAAATGTAAAATCTTGTCCATTTCCTCACAGTATTTGTTCTGTTTAATTGCATTTTAAATGAACATAAAGTAACTACCCCAAGTACATTAGCATGCTCCTGCCAAGGCTCTGTGGATTCTGCTGGCACGTGTTGAGAAGTTGCTGCATCTCAGATATGATCTGATCTTCACAGGTAGCCTGTCCTGAGGGTGGAAGCAGGGCTTTGGGGGGCTTTCCTCCCCTCCTCTTTTCTGATCTTTTTCCAGTGTTAGAAAATTTAAAGCCCAGCAATGGCTTGGAGAAAAAGAGGCTTTTTCTGCAATCACTGGTTCTTCCTTGAGCCAAAACAACTTCAAAACATACTGAAGACAGAGTTAGACAGGGCTGGTTGGCTGAAGTGGCTGTAGGCTCCAAGAGACAGTAATAAAGAGAGCACTGGCAGCCATTCAGCTGAAATAAATCTCAGAGAGAAATAGAATAGAAGAGAATACAAGTCTGAATTGATTTTCAAGTGTTATGTCTGCAGCAGTGCTGTGAATCGTCATCTCTCAGAAACCACCTGTATTTGTCCTGCCACTATTTGGCCAGCTGTCCTCAGGTGAGCAGCAAGCGTCAGCTGTTGCTGAAGTCTGGTTGCAGAGGGGAGCGATTCCTTCAGCCTTCAGAACCTCTTGACTAATTATACACAAATATAAAGGGATTTTAGGCCTCAGAAGAGGAGGACAGTTAAAAAAAAAAAAAAAAATCAGCTTGCCATGAGCAGTTAGGTCTGCTGAGGTTGAAGGTGAATTTCCTGGCTATATAACGCCTTCTGAATCTGTCCAAAACTTGAGTTCTCTATAACTTTGCAGAAGACTTAACACTTGGAGTGCTCTAATAATTCATGGTAAGAAGAAAGCTCTGTACATTTGAAGTTAGTTTTCTGTGTGAAATGTATCTAGTGCTATTTAAATAAAAGATAAATCTCCTTTAGTGGGAGAGAAGAATAAGAAAAGTATTGAGGAGAATTAGAAAAGTATCAAGGAGATTTTCCAGTGACTTCTTATCCTGAAAGGGACATTTCTAGTTCTACTCAAGAAATTAATTTGATCTACAGAGCCTTTAAAACTAATTTTAATCCTTCAGAACTTGCAATATATTCAGTTATTTAAAATATTAATAAGTGCTCACTTTTAACAACATTTGAGATTGCTATCAGCTGCTCTTCGAGCTCCCTGGCTTTTCTTGAGTGGTGAAAAGGGTTTCAGGCTAGATGTAGCAGTGAGGTCAGAGGTAGAGGGATAAGAAGGGTATTCTATAATACACACTTTATAGGGTATAGAGCCTGAGTGGCCTAAAGAAAGGGCATATCACAATCTCCTCCAGAGCAATAACCCTCTAAAGTTTGATTCAGTCATTCACAGTAAAAAGGGTTAGAAATGTCAAGTATCATCGTTTATGCTAAAATACCCTCCCTGCAACACACAACACTGAGCAAAATCAAACTAACCAAAATCCCAAATTCACTTAACACTGACTCCACTATATAAAAGCAATGCCAATATTTATCCATGTTATTATCTGGCAAGAAGTGGATCTTGACTCAGGCTGCTCAAAGACAAATATTAATAAAAATCTGAATTTCTGCCTCATGGGAAATTACTGACTTTTCTCCCTGAATCAGGATGAAAAGTTGGTTTCTTTCTTAAAGTGTATTTCTGTTTAGAATGGAAATTGGAAATTCATAATTAATGTCTGTTGGTTGATACTTTTTTCCTTTTAAAAACAAAATGTAATATTCAAGCATGGAAATTTCATCATAATCCCAGTTCTCAGAGAAACCGTTTCCCTGAATTACAGGGGAAAACACTTTCAATTAAAAATCCCTGACCACTCCTTAGTATCAACTGCACTTTAGCCCTAATTCTCCTTTTTGCTTTTAATTGTATTTGCCATGACATGCTAGCACAAAAATTGGGTCTTTCTGCCCCCAGTTCTGCATCATACAGAGGCAAAACCATCAAGATGGTACTTGCTCTAGTTTCACTTTTACATAATAGATTTACATTTGAGATGTTTCCTCTCCTGTATGTTTTAAAACATTCAATGACATTTTTGCACCTCTTTCATAGGAAAGGTTTTTCAGTCTGCTCACTGTGCAGACTCAGCCAGCTCTTACAGCTGTGTGCAAGCCCCGAAGAGTAAGCCCTGGTGTTTGACACAGGCTGCTTAGAATATCCTCACTTTGATAGCAGATTAGTTTTCAAGAGGAATTTGAGCTGGGCAGCAGCATCGCAGGCGGTTTAGACAATTGTGTGATAAATCAAGGCAAGTGTATCTATTTGGACAACTGAATCCATCACATCACTCTGATATTTTTTCTTACTGCATGGTTACAGACACCAATATCACACCCTCAAACAGAGCTCAGTTAACATGGAAAGAGAAGTGTCATATCACTTGTGTTAAACGGACACACTTTCACCAGTCTGTTCTGATAATGCGAAGCCCTCTCCTCTGCATAAAGGCTGATTTTAAAAACTTGCCCACAAAAGCATGTGATGAAGTCAGAATTGGATGAATGTTACCTGCCTCTTTGTTGTAAAAGCATCCTCTGAATACGAGTTCCCCAAAAGTTGTGACCTGAATGTCAGCTGATGGGTTAGTTAGGTTCCTGATGCTGTTTCCAGAGCTGATGGCATAAGTTTCTGCTTGCTCAAGAGCGAAGCAAACACAAGGCAGCCAGACAAAATATTTGCTGAATGAAGGACAGAAGTGCTAAGAAAGATTGCATTTTCTAGCTGAAGACAAACTTTGTAAAATGCTCTATCATTCTCTTTTTCTCTTTGCTGTCATGACTATGTACCTCTTTTCTCCTTCAGGTCCCTACTTTCCATATTCACAGACATGTTATTTCCTGGCTTACAGACTGATAGTTTTTGGCTCCAAAACTGCTAAGTCAGTGTCTATTGGCAAATATTTCACTCTTAGCTCTCCTCTAGATTATTTTAGTTCACACACACTTTTGTGGGGGTTTTTTGTTTGTTTTCTTTTTTGTTGGTCTCCTCTCTCCCTCCTCTCCAATTCTTGCTGACAATTACAAAACCTGAATATGTCTTAGAGCAAAAAGTTTGAAAAAGAACTGCCTAGAAGAGAAACCACAGTAGACAAACTAGGTGAGATGGGCTGAATTTTCTGCAGGGATTGTAAGACTATAGACTTTGCTCATACAAGTCATCAGACATAATGTTTATAAAGAACATCTCCAGTCTACAAATGAGCATTCTTCTCTAATAGCTATAACTTAATACAATTGCTAGATGTCATGTCCCTATAAAAGCATGGCCACCTATGTCTGAACTATTTACCAAGAGTCCTTGACTGTAGTCAAAGGACAGAACTGTCTTAAGTTTATGACCTAACAAAAGAAGCTAATTTTTACCTTAGAAACGTTTACTTATTCTAGTTTTAAGTGGAGTCTGGCTTTCTAAATCAGCATTTCGGAACTGAAAATTAGGCATGATCTCTTCTGGAGAAGACTGCTCAGGCCACAGATGTAGCAAAAAGCTCCTCCTTCCTTTTGAAAAGTTGAAGAGGAACAGCTAGGACCATCCAGACAGCACTCAAAAATATATGCAGTGCAATATACTCAGGAGAGATACAGTGACAGTCAAAAGGTAAAGCTGTTGGAATGGCGGATTCATACTGACTTCTGCTTAATATTTTATTAAGTATATGGTTCTGGCCATCTGTTTTTAAAATAGGATTTAGCATCCTTTGTCCCCAAGCCAGCACGAGTGGAGGAATAAGACACTGTAAGCAGGCTGGAGGTGAGGATTAATGGCCGTAGGCTGGTGTGGAAATGAAGAAATCAGAAATTATTTCTCTCTTCTCATGTGTTCATTTCAGTAGATGTATGAGGTAAACTGACAGAAATATTTGCCCCACAGATCATTCGGAGAACCTAGCAAGGCACACAATCTCCAAGACGGGAGACACAGCAGGAGCTTTCCTGGGGCTTCAAACACAAGGCACAGACTTTTGTTACAAGATGTTATTGTATGAGTACATCCAAAAGAAATTGAACTAAAATCTACAGGATAACTCATCTTAAACAATTGGAAATATCAATAATTTCCTAGCTGCATGGAACACACATACTGGCTATTAATATCAAGTCATAGCGGTTTCTCTTATCAAAAAGATTTAGTTCTCACAGAGTTTATTATTATAGCTATTGTCAGAAGAACACTTTAAAAGTAATTCCACTGGTTTTATTTTTTTCTACAGGGCACGACTGTCTCTTCTTATGCACCTATAAAGTATACTGTAATCTGTCAAGTCTCCCTGGTGTGGAGGGGTAAATAGTACAGCTAACAACTCTGGCATTTGGTTGTCTAGTATATCTACCCACATCCTCACTTCACAAGGCAAAGGTGGTTTTGTTTATTTGTTCTTCATTTTCTTGTCTTTCCCAGGCTTCCCCTTTCCTGCTCTATAGCTGAACTGAGCAGCACAGTGCACGTGCACAATCAACACTGGCAGCTTGTTGAGGTTACACACAGTAATTCAAACCCAACTAGGTAGTAACCAGGAAGGACAGAGGGATGTGAAGCAAATATTTGGAATCAGCTGTGATAGCCAAGTGTCTTTTAACTCATTCTACAATGTATCTAGTGCTACTGTCAATTAAACTGTAGTGTCTGTTTTACAGTTCATTGCCCTGAAGTGCAAACCAGGTCAGTATTTATGGAGGCAGCAGTACGTGTATGTACACTTGCCATGAATCCAAGCATAAGCAGTTTTTTGTTATAATTATTCTCCACTGAAAAAATAATGCAATATGTCATAGCTTATCAACTGTATTTTTCAGCTTAAGTGTACTAAGATTACATGTTCCTTGTAATTTTATGACTGTTAGCAGTACATCAAGAATGGTATAAAATTGTTCAGTGTGAATATTATGATTTGCTATTTGGTCTGATAAGATGTGCACATAACAAGACTTTATTCTTCTGGGAATCAAGAAAAGCAAATGCTTCTGTGGAGACTGAAGTCAACATTTTAACTTTCTTCTGCTTATTTGAACTTTTTCTTGCCTTCTAAGCAGATGATTAGGAGCTCACACAGCTTTAAAAAGGCCGTTGTTACTCTTGAGTTTGGTCAAATGGGTAGCCCAGGGTGAATAATTATCTTGAGAAAATGTAGTTTCCAACCACGTCCAGGCTCCTTATCCTTGTAGACATCAGGCAATACTTGCATATAGTATGTGGCCTCCAGCTGGTATTTCACTGCAGTTGCTACCATTTGCAAGACACTGCCCTGGTGCTTGCTGTGGGACTGGTAGTTATCCTTCTGTTCGACTTTTCTGTGCTTGTCACTTCTTATAGTAATAGTCTTGTGGTTCTTGTTTCCAGTCTCACTGCTGGTGCTGTGTATCTTCACAGGACTTGACATCTTGAACGCATCAGCCCCCTAAATTTCCCCGAAGTCCCAGAGCACCTGCCATCTTTCCTCTTGATAAATAGCACTATTACATAGAAAATGATTACAACAAACTGACTAGTGATATACACTAAGCAGCGAAAGCTGTCTCCATCTTACAGCACAGCTAGAAGGAAGCCCCTGAGAAATCTGTTTCTGCTTCCTTGCTGTATACCACATAGCCCAAAGGCCAGACTATCTCTTCATTGCCAGGACTGTTTACTGGTAAGGATCTGCTCAGAGGCTGGTGAGACTTGATCTTATATGACATACTACCAAGTGGTCTCAAAACTTTCCAGTTGCTCCCACTTCTTTAAGACAACAAAATGGTGCTCCAGGTTGCCTGTCTTCTTTGGTCTGAATAAGGGTCCCTTGGCATCTTGGCTTTCCAGCTCAGCAGCTCTGCATTTGTAAGCCTGACACCTGACTTTTCCTGAAGCAGCTGGGCCTTGCAAGTGAGAAGGTTTCCCTTGTTGGAAGGAAGCATCTGCTCTGCATGAACATCTCCTGCATCTAAAGGCTTGATGAAGATCTTCCACATCACAGAAGAGTACCCAACCATGGCTGCAGAATCAGTTTCTCCCTTAATTTCTTCCCAACAACTATCTCCACAATCCGAAACGGAGCAGAGAAACTGTTCTGAGGTATCGACAATGAAATTAAAGCCCCCTTCCACAATTACGCAGATCTAAGCCTAGAGCTTGTGACATCCACATGATAGATGCACCCTGTTTGATGATGTTTTCCTTGCCAGTCAAAGAAAAGAGCTTCTGATATTTGAACTTTCCCTCTCTTGTACCATTTTTTTGCAGAAGGAAAAAGCCATTTTAAAAATAAATTTTCACATTCAGTGGAATATTCACTTTTGTTGAAAAAAGTCAGATAATTTGATGCATATTTGAAGAATATTTGGAGGAGACATTTCACCAAAAGTGCTGTATTTAACAAGTATCCTTCCTCTGTAGACATACAGGTGAATCAATTGAACAATTAATGAATAAAATAATTAATTGCTTTTGTTTCCTCGTAAAAGAGTCACATAATCATTTTCTTGAGAAAGGTGTCATGTGGGCACTTGGCACACTGATAGACAAAGGTCTGTGAGTAACATTGTAATGATACTCCTGATTTTTATATAGGTTTGGCTCTATAAAGTCTGAACATCCTTAATAAACACTTCACATTTACAAAAACTACAGATGCTAGCCAGTAGTTCATGATTTATTTACCTGTCTAATTCAGTGCATTTTTTTCCTACGTTCTGAGACAGTCAGTTTCCCTTGATTTATTCAAGTTATTTTTCCCCTTTCTACAGCCTAATAGTAAACTATTTACTCAAAAATATGAAAATACCTATTGAATCTCCATGGCACTGGTTAGCTGTGGTTGCTCAGCTGTGTCAGGGGAGTCTGTTCTATTCAGTGCGGAAGGGAGAGAATCTATACTCTCCGTGAAGCACCTTCCCATGTAATTTATAAACTTCCTTTGCATGAACACTGGGCCTTAAAACTTCCCTTCCCATAGGACAACACAAAGAAAGGTGTTAGCCCAAAGAAGCTTCATGCACAATTGAAACTGATACCCACAGATTTCTCTTTTTGGAGTATTCTCTTGTGTTTGGAAAGTACAGTACCTCTATTGACCAGACACATTGCAAAAGTAGAAGAATAAACTGCCAAAACCATAGGAGGCAAAAGCTTTCATCAAAAGAATATAAAATGGCAGGAGAGACGTTCTTGCTGAGCTATTGGACTGCATAATTGTCCAGGGATTTTTCTACTGAAGCTTGCAGACGTTTTTCCAGTGGAACAGTTTTTCCACCAGAAAATGATGATTTAATAAAATTGAAACTTTTCACAGCTGTACATTGATTTCTTTTAAATTTTTGATGTATTATTATTGAAACAACTTGTTGAGGTAGTATTTCAACTCATTTTATAGTAATAAGACTTGATATAAATGGAAGTGTTTAAAATTTTTTTTTTTAATTTTTTAATGAACCTAAACATTAAAATTTCAAAATTCCTTCTTTATTAGGGTGAAGGGAGACTTTTTCTAATATCAGCAGCTCCTGCAGATGGGTCATTCAACTCTGCCTTGAGGCCTTCTCATGCTCCTGTATCCTCCTGGAGGCCAACCGAGTTTCCTCAGCAGCTCTCACCACTGCTTCCATGTTAACAACATCCATGCACTTCACACCAGATCAGGGAGGGAGGGTGAGAGTGTGTAGCTATACTGTTCCCCTAATATACCTCTGAGTTTGTGAAAAATTCAAAACTTCGAGGCTTCAGAATGGTCCAGATAAGTAATTTCCTTGCAATATCTCCTCATCTACTCCTCCACAAACACCAGAAGTGTCCAGCTCCCATAGCCTCTTAAGATAAAATTATTGACCTTTCTGTAATCTCTAGATTCCTCCTTCCTCTCTTTTCTCTCACAGGTTTTCTGGCTTTCAGACTTGGCAAGCAGCTTACCAAAACAAACACTGCATGAATACTGAGAGAACAGCATCTGATTAAATGCTGGATGGTAATTGTAGCCATATTTTATTTCTATTTTAAAACAGTAGAACAGAAAAAGCTCCATTAAAAGTTTGACCTTTGAAAGCCACAATACTTGACTTATCTTGAGAGAACACTTCCTCCATAGTAAGGTCCCTTTGCTGGTGCACAATTCCGTCTGCTCTCAGCAACAAAATAAGTTGCTCTGAGCATTTTAAGTACAATTCAAAGAAAAGCATCTTAAACTCTGCAATGTTCAGTTACATTTTGAAGTAGCTTTCTCAAATATCCTGAAGGACTTCAACTAGTCAACTTTTCAGAATAATTTATGTACTTGAAAGTCTTAAATGAGCTAGTAAATGCCAAATACTCTGTTAAAACACTTAGTAGGACAAACCAGATCTATACTCCTGACCATCATCAGGGAGTAACTTAGTAGTACTCCATATTTAAAAGAAATAAACGTTTAATTCCAAGATGAACAGTTTACAGTAAGGTACGTAAGAACCATGGGTTAAATCAACACTTGCTTTGTTAAACTTAATTGCTCTTTGGCCTCATGGCCTCTGTTTTTTTTCCAAAACTAAAAGCACAAATACTGAGGAAGGGGCTGCATGCAGAATACCTCCACAGCCTGCTCTGAAAACTTACAGAAACAGCCCTTCATGAAATTTCAGGCTTTTAATCTCACTCCACACTCTTCTGAAGGTTTTGATATGGCCTATGTGGTCTATAACTAATTTATACTCATTATATTTCTACTGTCAGTTTACTTGAGCAGTGGTAAGGAAAATAACATCCTGTATCACTGCAGAGATCTTGTCAATTAAATGCAGAGAGCACTTCAGTATCTGTATACACAACTGTACTGTTGAACTGAAAGTACACAGAAACTGTTAGGAATATGCCATGCTGCCTGTATGTACTATTACTCTGTAAAATACTTCAATATTGCAATAATATCTGCCAGCTGCAACTCACTGTGCTTCACATCAAATCAAATGGCGTAAGTGTGTGGAGCCAGGACCAGTGTCAGCTATTATGTGGCAGTTTTTCCTAAGGGGACATGCTGACAGACAATCAAAACTTTTCTTTAATATTTTGTATTGTGTTTCTGCTAGTGAGACTACCTGTCATGTAGCAATCATTCTTTGTTTGTGACAGAGAAATAAAAGCTGAAAACAAAAGAACTTGGATACACATCTCAAATGTTTGGATTCAATGAAGTTTGTTCGTGTCTGGGTTAGGCTTTGAACAGCCATATGCCATGGTGTGGTCATGGACTTAGGTTAGTCATTTTAGGGAACATCAGATACCCTTAACTGAAAATCCAAGACTCCCTTGCAAAACCTGGGCTCTACATACACACACTAGTCTCCTAACATAGCACACTGACTGTGGTGGAAGGATGTCACAGATGGAAATGTTCAGCCTGGATGGGCTGAGCATGAAAAATCTGGATTTGATTTGAACTACCATTGCAGAGCAGTGAAATGTGATAACAAATACTTGTCATACCACATTGGTCAAAGTCTCAGCTTCTCTGTTATAACAGCAGAAGTAAAAGCAAACAAGCAAACAAACTCTCAAGCTCAAAGGAATCCTTCCTAAACTGGAAGTGTAGTTGTACCACACTGTGGTACAGAGAACTTAGTGCCGCTATGTCAGCATTACAGACTGACTGCCTTTGTCCTGAGCACTGGCTAGAGTAAACTTTATATCATTAAACTGATGGATCGTACTTTGTGCAGAGCATTGTGGTCACGGTGTAAATCAGGAATTTTGTAGTTTGAGAACCTCACATCTATCCTCTATGCTCTAACAAAACGTAATTTCCCCCTGCAGATTCTGCTATGTAAGTCATTTGCTTTAACAGAACTGCTAACATTTACATTACTTTAAACCAAAGTATTTTCAAATCAAAACCACAAAAGTAACTATCCAACATGTTACACTGGATACTTAATCCCTTTCTAGTTCATACAGTAAAATCACCTATTCTTGGCCAAGTGTTTCATTGTCTGTGCCTCAAACTTTTTCCTCCTCATTCCCCTACACATGTCTCATCAGAGTCAGAGTAGAGATGGAAAAGAATGGATGTATTTCCTCTTGTTCAGTTTTCCGGCACTATCCAAATCCAAAAACACAGGTCCTAGTGCTTCCTCCTTTTTATGCACCATGACCTTGATTAACTATGTACTTTCTTTGCTCAGGAATTGCCAGGGAGACAGTAGGGAAGACCAGACCCTTTGAAACCACCATACAAAAGACCAAAAGAAAGAAAAACAGTACAGGTGGGAGCAGCAAATGGGGCTGGCTGTAAGAAGCTAGTAACAATGAAATTGATGGATGGAAGGATTAGGCTGGATGAGTAGAAAGGAAGGGCAAAGCTTCACATTTGTGGAGGGCACTGCATAGCAGTGGGCAGAAGAAAAAAAATACATCAAAGGGTTCAAGTATGCAGTAAGACATTTTAGGATTAAGGTTTGCTGATCCAAACCTCTAAACCATTGGAGGTTCACCCATCACTAATCTTGTCCCCCTTCATTTATGAGAAAACATGACCAAATATAATCAGTTACAGGATTCTGGGATATGGTTATATCAAATTATATCTCCTGTAACAAGATGCAGTGCAGTGGCATGGCCTGCATTTCAGCTGTAGTAGCAGTCAGCTTTTTCCCTTGGATGTCACATCTTACTATAATTTACTATCTGGAAGACTTGTAATTAAAACCATATGCTGCTTTTATTTTTTTTCCTTTTTTTTTCTTTTTTTTTTAGTGCACATAAGAGGTTCCACATTTCTATCAACTTTGCCAATTGTAAACTCATCTCTCTTTCTCCACTAACCTGTGGCCCAACTGCGTGTAATAAGAGTAATTTGGAGAATGATATTTGGTTACACTCTATTGCTGTAAATTGCTGCTTTCCTCTAATGGCCTGAAAAGTACAGAGCTAAACCAGTTAATCTGAAATAAACTAAAACTGAAAGCTACATTTTAGAATTAGGCAATTATATTCTTTTAATTAGGCAACATCACTGTGCAACAACTTATTTGCCTTTTCTAACAGCAAGGGTACATTTAGGACAGATACTGACCTCTTTGGTGATGCAGAGTGGATGTAAACCTGTCACGCCTGAGAAGCTTTGATACAGAGAAGTCCGTCATGGGAATAATGCTGACATACCTGGCTGCATGCCACCCTCCTGCCCACAGGTACATCATATGTAGAACTGCTACTGGAGTAGACCAAAGATGTTTCTGAAATATTACTTCATTTTGGCTGCTGTCAGCTACCCTCATGAGTGCCCTCAAGCCTGTCCCAGTCCTGAGCAGCCTCAGGGACAGGCAGCGCAAAAGTTAACGGGTACAGACCTCTCCATCCCAAGCACCGAGACCAGGACCAGCTCTTCATAGCCTTTATGTTAAAAAGGCATGAAACCCCTCAGAAGGGCTCATGTTTATCTGCCATTCATCGGACCATACCCATAATTTGGGCATTTTTTCCATGTTAAATGGCTGCCTGGCTAGCTGAATTTTGGCTGGTTTCTGGTCACCTGCAGACCTGTTCATGTTCTGGCGTTGTGGCTTTGCATCCTATCCCTGTAACGGGAGCAGAGAGCTGCCAGGCAGGGCACTGCAGGACAGATATTGCAGGAACAAAGGCTAGACACCACAATTCAACACATTTTGATTCATTGCTGTGGCTAACTCCATCTCTCATCTTCAGACAGCTTTCTCACAGATCTCTTAATAAAGACAAGGCCACATAACAGATTTTTATCATGCCGTCCGTCTCAATCTCTCTCATCAATAGATACGTGAGATGATAGCCCTACAAATACCACAGCTAAACCTTCCGGTTATGGCATGAGGGTCAATTGTTCAGTTAATATAACCAAACTCCATTGACTTCAGTTGAAAGACACCCATATATCAGCAAAGAATCTTTCTCCCTTCTAGCTTTTTGCTTTCTCCCTGTCCAAAAAGCCCTAAACCCACACACAAAGAGGACAATTTTTCAAGAGGATACTGTTGACAAGTTTATTTACTGGAAATATTTCTGTTTTGAAGAGATTTTCAGCATCAGCATTACTGTTCATCTACTCATACAATTACTCAACACTCATGCACAAATGCAAGATGCTTTAGAACACATTACTTCTCCCTTACTTTGCATTTTCTGTATTTCACCACAGCACCCACTTGTACTGCACCCTACTCCTTTTTTCCCCTCAATACCAAGGGCATATTAATGTGGCTTTAAGCATTCACTAGTGTAAAAACAATATAATGGAGTTTTATGTCCTCAAGTCATATTGTGGGTTTAATGGATGTTTCTACTAAACTGTTGGATCTATAGAAAATCATTCAACTAAATTCTTCTTATGTGTCATCATACAAAAACCTTCTACCTTGAAAAAACAAGATTCACTTTATCTGAAATTTATAGATTTATCTCAGTCATTCATTTTAAGCAAGAATAAAACCCAAACAACAAAACAAACTGGAGGGACAAACCCAGTGTTTAAATTCCATAAACTGCTTCAACAAAAAAAACCTGTTGGAAGAAAAATTAGAGTGTCAAGTCACTGCATTGCCAGATTATTTAATTTCAGAAACACTGATTTTTGTCACTTTCAAAAATGCCATTTTTATTGCTTTATAAAGGTTCCAAATTAAAACTTTAAGGGTAAAACGTAAGAGCGTATAACAAGATGCCCAACAAAACCAAACATTCTTTCCGGGAGAAGAAAATACTTTTCTCTCTTACACCTGTCCTACAACCCTTAGAAGAGAAAATCCTCTCCCCCACATTATCTGATATGGCTGCATTTACTCAGCACTACTTTAAAAATACCCCCAGGAGTCATGGTTAATGCTGACACAAGGCATGAGCTAACCTGTGGTGGCATCTGTACTAAAGTTGAATTTGCATGAATGATGAACAAGGACAACTGGAAAAAATACGATTACCAGTAAAGAGAAAAGTCCTAATATCACCATGTAAAACAAAAAGTGGTTTTACAGCCACTTTTTGAGTAGGAAAAAAGGTTAAAAAAAGAGTACTACAAAATTTTGTCTTCCAGGGTGAGATGTGCTTAGTAGCACTACCCTTCATAATTCTAAACAAAACTATTAGTGTCTGTCACTCCTTATCCCACTTCATCTTCTGCCTGACTGGGAGGAGCTGACTGCTAAAGGACAGCAACCAGTCAGCAGGGCTTTTTTATAGACAATAGAAAGCAGTGTGTGTGTATACATACATATGCATAAAATGTGTATATACACACAAACACAAATAGTGCATTACCATCGGTAACCCACATTTAGTATCTCTCTGCCCAGATCCCAGTAACGGTCATCCACAGTTTATGATTTCAGGTGCTGCTCTGAAATTATAACCCACTGCAACCACGTGTTTTTTCCTGAACAGCCTATGAATTCAGACAAAAAAATGTGACATATGGTGCTATTTTGGAGAATATTCCATACAGCAAGCTTTCTGAATTGTGTGGGGTAAATGTTCACACAGAGCATTACTGCTGATGGACATTAACTCTCATCAGCCATGCCAGAACCTGGAAACCTGTTGACCTTCTTGTTTTACTGAAAAGGTAATATACCTTGATGTGTTTCAGAGAGCTTTGCTGATACACTCTGCACTCCAGTCTCACAAAAAATGATGTACTAACCTGTCTTGCACAACAGCAGCCTACCATTGCCAGGAGAATGTCACCTCTGAAACTGCTTCAAAGTGGGATGACAGCAGTTTGCCATTTTTAAGAGCACAGCATTCGAAGCACATGATACTAAGAGCCAGCTGTGAGGTTAGACTAAATTAAGAAATAGGCTTCTATAAGTCTCCAGCCAAAAAGTTTATCCCCTCTTCCTTGCATTTTCTAGTATGTCCTGTATAGTACTGGTTGTACCATATTTTTTGGCTGCATTTTTAAATTATAAGAGCAGTCCAGGTTAGAATTTCAGTGAACTAATCTGATGTCAGTTAGGTCCCTCTTTTCCCCTTTTTTTATCCTGGATAGTCATCTTAAATTGGACTGCAGTTTCAGGCCTGCATTCAAATGGGAACAGCAATGTTATTTTAAAGTTATCGATTCAAAAGATGGCAAGGGAGAAATTCTGGGTTATTATGCTGAAAGCACCTGAAATGAGAAACCTGTCACAAGGAAAAGGTTTATCTTGTGCTTAAGAGGAATTGGAGCCCGAGAGTGTCATGCACCAGATGTGCAAAAACTGTAGCCAGAGACATCACCTACCACTATGCCATTTAAGGTGTCATTGCAGAATGAGGATCTGTCTTAATCCTGGAGTTTTTGGAGAAGTGGAAATACACAGACCCAGGTGTACAATCAAGAGTCTTTAAAGCAGCTGTTGACTAATTCGTGCAATTTAAGTTGTCTCACATGTCACAATATGTACCCAGCCTTGTACTTTTCAGAGTGACACTGAACATATCATATGCTTGATGTTGCAAAGTGGGTCTGAAAATCACTTGGATAACACAAAGTCAGAACAGTTAGTTTGGTTAAGGAGCCTCAAGAAAGTAACCCTCAGAGGTACTGGGACTTAATTACATACTCTTACAATGTATGAGAGAGATAATGTGCTCCTTCAGGGGAGAGCAGGTGGTGGGTTCCTTTCTTTTCCTGGTGTGGACACCTGGGATCACCACAACATGTGTGGCTGCCACCCACACCTTCCTCTGGGCAATCTTACCTCTGGACCTGGCAATTATATTGTGTTTTACATCCCCTGAGGATTGTGTTAGTACTTTTATTGTATTAGAGGCTATTCATATATGCAGAGAAATGACAAAGACAACACAAGAGCTAAGCCTCTGTAAAGACATATAGCCACAATACTGCACTGCCATAGTTCAATGCACTAAGCTCTTAAAAAGGATGGCAAAGAGCTCATTAGAGAGCAGAACTCAGCTCTGTGCCTTGAAATACTTCAAAAAGCTATATGTTTATTAGTTTGGAAAAAAGTTGCTTTAAAAAAGACAAACTATCAGCATCAGAAGATTATGTGTTCTATTTGAGCAGTGAATATTTCAAACATTATAAACCTTGAAACCTTGTTACAAAAATTTATCAGTGGCTATATGACAAGACTTGTCATTTTGCATCAAACTAAATTTTCACTTGCTATCAGTAATGTAATTTGTTATGAAACTGCATTATCTTACCATGCTTAAAGTAATTAAGGAAAAAAATATTTAGAGCAAGTATTTGTTATACTTGTCACCTTATGACAAACTGACAGACTAGGAGCCACATTACATAAAGACACTGTTTGTGACTGTGGAACATGGTATTTCCAGGTTTCTTAAAAGCCCAAAGCATCTAGAGGGCCAGAAAGTGAAACCCAACCCCATAACTCTCTGTCCCTCCCCTAGATGATTTCACCAATATTAGGGATTTAAAAGGGCTTAAAGTGCCTGGAATGAGAAGCTATGAGGAAGAAATAGATAGGTTTGTAGTTGCTTGGGCAAGTGGTAAGTAGCTGCCCACATGCTGACCTAGCAAAACCACAATGCGCAAGGCCCAACAGGATTTTTCTGCTGCCTGAGCCATTAATACACCAAGCTTTATACTGCCCAAAGAATCTATTTTGTTTTTATCATCACTTTTCCATCATGGAGAAACACTAACTTCCCATTATACTAAAGATTGATTTCTTTAGCTTCTGCTGTAGAAATTTTGGCACAGCAACATGTCTGGGTTCAGAAGAGATCAGACTGCACAGAAATCACAGAGTGGACTACAGTCACCAAGGAAAACTCCCCCCAGAATTATTCACACTAACACCATCTTAAATACAGTGTTGAGATTTCCCGCACTCCTACACAGCCACTTTTGTTCACACACTTCAGAATTAATCAATCAGCAGCAAGTGCAGGAGCTGGCACAAACATGTCCTTTGGTATAGTTATGCAACAGAGATATTTCACAATTAATTATTCTGAAAAGATAAACTCCCCAAAACTGCCTAGAGAAATCCAGCATCCAAAACAACACTGAAATACTGAATCTGAGAAAACACCCAGGAAGTTGAGAGCATATACATGTTAATTATCCTTGTTGTTGTTGCTTTAGTATCAGAAGAAAAAGTAATAGTTAACTGTATGAAGCTCAAAAGCATATAGATACAAGCCAAATGAAACTAACCTGAATCTTTCCAAACCATTATCCTGACATTACAATGGAAGACTGGATGCATCCACACTATTTGAATGTGTTCTGGTACTTGCAGAAGAAACAGCCACACAACTCTAGTTCATGTAGCAATCATTATACTCTAGAAGTAGCTTAGTCTTCTAAAATAGAAAAAGTTTTAAGAAACTATTTTGTTATTTAAAATACAGCATTTTAAGAGGATCTCAGTTTCTGGAAATAGATGGTCTATATTTTCCATAAATTAGCTCCGTTTGATAGGTCTTAGGTAAATGCCATGAAACCAAAGGACTTTTATATATATATTACAATTGTAAATGAAAGAGGTTATACTAAGCATATGTGTCCAAGCACCAGTTTACTGTAAATTTATCCCATCTTAATAGACACAGAGGATTTTAGGCCACCATAAGAGCAAGACAACATTTTGGCTTTCTCAAGTATCTTATCAGGGAAAACTTACTTTTCCATCAGAGCTATAATTGCACGCTAGTAGATACACTAAATGTATGCTCCCAGGAAGGATTACCGAGTAAGCATTTACTATTAATGTTGCTGATAAAACATGGCTAAATTATTTTATAGCAGAAGAAACACCTGGAGGCAGGGGGAGAAAACTGCTTTTTAAGTCTCCCGTGGCACATTAATTCAGCTTATTTAAGTCAAGTGAAGTGCTGAGTGGTGATAGAAAGGAAATCTTGATGAAGCGCTCAAGATCTATTTACTGTCCTCTCTTGCACTGGGGACAAAAGAATTACTCACAGAAAAGGAACTGTTAAGAGTATGAGTAGCAGCAGTATAAGACCTGGAATATTTTGTAAATAAATAAATGCATCATCCAGATTGGTAAGTGTTAACTGCTTCTTTCTACACTTCCCATCTGCATATCTCATCCTAAAGAGAAACAGCCTGGAGAAGAGAAGGCTCCAGGGAATCCTTAGAGCAGCTTCCAGTGTTTCAAGGGGGCTTATGAGAAATCTGGAGAGGGACTTTTACAAGGGCATGTAGTGACAAAAGATGAGAGAATGGCTTTGAACTGAAAGAGTGCAGATTTAGACTAGATATTAGGAAAAATTCTTCACTATGAGGGTGCTGAGGCACTGTAACAGGCTGCCCAGAGAAGCTGTGACTGCCCCATCCCTGGAAGTTTCCAAGGTGAGGTTGGATGGGGCTTTGAGCAACCTGATCTAGTTGTGGAAGGTGTCCCTGCCCATGGCAAAGGGGTTGGAACTAGGTGATCTTTAAGGTCCCTTCTGACCCAAAGCATTCCATGATTCTATGATTGTCCTTTGGTGTCTAGAGAGTCTTGACGCGAGTATCTTTAGTCCTTTGTGCAGCAAGATTTTGTTCAAATTTAAACAGTTAATGTTCCTTTTTACATCCCTTTGGGAAGTTCACAGCACTGACGTCAGAGTTTCCTTGATGGTAATCTGCAGTTCATGCCTTATGTTTGCCTGTCTATATCACACACATACATACCACCTTATCACTGGTTCTCAACCTATGATTTTCCAATTTTCATTGAATACATCTCTTTCAAGAGGTGACAGGAGCAGATTCTCATTCTCCATAGAAAGTTAGTAAGGGAACTTAATTGATGTAAGTCCTATTTAGCACAAGTAAAGACATCAAGATCAGGCCTTGCATATTTAGAAAGACTTTATGATTTAAAGCTACATTTTCAGCCTGAAAAATGTATTAATTTGAAAGACAATGAAAAAAAGTGTACATAGGCTTATTTTGGCCAGAACAAAAGCAGTCACAATAACAATGCCCAAGTTTTACCTGCACTTTGTTAGCTAAGGAACAGCAGTGTCTAGAGGAGCATGGTTTAACAGCTCATCTAAAGCAAGCTGCTGGTGGAGCACCTCTCTACGATAATACACTGCTATCTCAAGGAGTCCTAATAGCACAGCAATGAAAAAAGAGGATATACCATGAGAGGGTCATTAGACTAAAGCCTTTCAAGAGTTAGCATAGTGCCCTCGGATGTGTGCAGTGAAATAGCTCTCATCTCCACCATGTAAACCTGCATGAAATAGAATAGCTTGTACTACCTTTGTGCTGGTTACTGCCAGCAATGGAGGGATCTGAGAGCCAGGGATAAGGATTCTTAATATTGAAAAGATGTTTAAAACAAACAAAAAGCCCCATGCATTTACCTATCTTTCTCATATTGTGGGATTACTTAAGTATCATTCTATCAGGTAAGCGTCCTTTTAAGAAACAAGAACACTGACACTTCAGAGATTTAGAGAATCAGTATAAAATGATTTAATGACATTTTAGGAAAAGAGCAGCAGACACAATTAACATCAGCCTAAACCTTTGGTTAGGAAAACTGAAAGACCTGTATGATTTCAACTTTTTCAGATTTTATTGGCTAAAGTTTCAGAGTTGATTGTCCAAAACTGAAAGCTGTAATTCTCTAGTTTACAGTCATGTACAGTTAAAAAATTCTATAGAAAGCTTTATATAAGTCTATTCAATTATAGAAATTTTTTTCCAAAGCAAAGAAAGTCTTTGGAGGGTAGACTATTATCTACTGTACCTAGCATTCACAGATTGTAGCTTATCAATATGCTATATTCCTTAGAAGTACAGAGATCCAGCAAGATCTTCAACAAAAAAATCTGATCTATTTGAGAACCTAATTCCCGCAGTTTATATCCTGAAAGCTGCCATAAACATACATTGAAATTATGTGGGTTTTATGTGAGAGCTGTTACAAAGCTGTGAGAGTAGGGCCTGATGTAGTTTACCACTCTATTACAAAATCTGTTGTCCTGTATTCAAAGTCCCACAGGAATTTCTGTTTAGCTGCAAGTCTTTCGCAAATGCCAATGCCCTTAGCAATAGATGAGGAAGAGTTATCCCTGCTCATCTCAAATCCCCTCACTTTCTACTTGTCATGTGACTCAAAGAACCCAAGCTTGATCACCACTGCCAAGCTCTGTTGTTGCTCCATTAGAAAGCAGTATTTCTAGTGTGCTGGATAGTCTACATAAAAGAAATTCTGCTCTAGTAGTGTTAACAGAAGCTATCAAACTTCCCATTGGATGGCACAGATTTGGTTACACCTGTGTGGCTGCGAAACATTTGCCAGGAAGAGCACTTTCCTGCAGGCAAAGGGAAACATGTGAAGTTGCCACACAAAACAAAAGGCTGTGGGAGCTGCATAGGTGATCAGGGAGCTTCATACTGAAACAGTGGAGGGGAGGGACAGTTTGGCAGGCTGAATTCAACTGGAAAAGAAAGTAGCAAGGAGAGAAGTGATTGAGCTAATATTCCAGAGAGAGCAGAGCAAGGGAGCTCAGCCTCAGAGCCTTCTGTGCCCAGGGAGGGCTGGCAACGTGTTTGTTTGTGTCACATTCAAGGAAATAGACTGTGTAAATTCCTTCCAACTGGAGACGGATTGCACTAATACGTATGACTGCTTATATTATCCTTTCACCTCCTAATGCAGGCAAACCTACAAGGCTACAAACAGTGACTAATTGTTTGGGCCAAAGGGGCAAGGATATAAATGAGCTATTTCTCATTACACTGTTAGAAAATATTGATTACGCAGACACAGATGGCAAACACTAGTCATGCTGATATTCTCAAATCTCTGTACTAAACCTATCTGGTATACATTCATTATTTTTACAAGTTCAAATTATGACCATTTTCCCTATTGACAAACATGGGTTAAAAACATAATAAACAGAGTGGATTTCTGTTGGTGTTATTAATGAACCGGCAACAACTGTCTCTGTGCTGTTCATCTCTCAACAGCTGTTTATATTTTATTTTAAATCTGTAAAAACATTGCTTTGTAATCCCTTGATCTGTGCAATAATTTCCTTTTGTTCAGAGCCGTTAAAGGTGTCTTTGAACTACTCAGGGGAAAGTTAAAAAAAAAAAAGACTACTCATCTGTTCCTTCAAGACAAGATCACTTTCATCATAAAAAATGAACACCGAAACCAAAGCAAAAAACCAAAGGTGGATGAACTCTCTACTGCCATAGGATAAAAGTCAGGATATCTGTAGAAAACTATCAGTCATTATAGCTCTAAATTGCTCTTGATTTGTGCAAAGGAACAGACCAAGTCAGCTGCGCCTAATCTTTCTTCAGAGTTATCTTGTGCATTTATTCTCTGCTCTCTGGCTCACTAGGAATTCTGCTCACTGTTTGTCACAGCCAGACACAAGACTGTTAAGCTCACCCCTTGTTGATAAGTAGGCGTTGTTACTTATGGATATCCTGTTGTGTTGGCCTCCTGGAGTCCTGAATTTTCTTATTGTTCAAGCCACAGTGATTTCAGGGCAGCACTCTCTACGAAACACAATGTTTAGTTGAAAATTTGTCAATACGGGTTCTAAAAATAGCTGAGGTCTGAGCAAGTACAAATAACCTTCTCTCGATTTGCTTCTCTATAACAATTGTGTAACTGGAAAAAAAGAAAGAAACCTTTAAAAACTGGAATGAGAAGGCAGTGCCTCAGGTTGTCATTTATTGTATCATTGACAAGATTAGAGACAATGCCGACTTTTGAAACAATGCACATAAGCAAATGATGTATTCATTACACCAGTGGAAGAACAAAATAAAATATGCTCAAAGAGAAAAGCATTGTCAGGAAAGAGAATAACACCAAAAGATCTCTGGGCCACCCAGTTCAAATCAGAATAACTGAAATGAAGCAATATCAAGATTTACAGCAGCATTACTTCGTTTTCTAAAGTTAAAAGATGTCATAAACTTATGTTCTAGGGAGAACATGTGGCCTTAGGGGACCTGAATAAAGGTGATAATTAAAACACCTGCTTAGAATGTAATATGTGAATGCATACATTTGATTGGAATACACCTTTTGGGATTTAATGGCCACTTCTATTTGTATGTCCAGACAGGCGAGTAATGTTGTATAAGCCTCACACTAGTTTGCACTCCGAGAATTCTATGAATATCAAATTTACCAGATTATGCTTTTAAAATAATAATAATTAAAAAAAGCAACCATGTCCCTTTTATAGCTCAATATTCTTTTTATTACCCTGCTCTGTGAAGTATATGACATTCAAGAGAAAGCAGGAGAGAGAGACACAGAATAATCTAAAAGGGACAAAAGAAAACCAAGAAGCATTGTTGAGGGGAAAAGGGAAAGAAATATGAGAGGCTCTGATCTAAACAAAAACAGAAAAAGACTTGGAAAGAATTTCAGAAAAGAAGTATGTTTAATTGCCTACAGCCCCAGGAGAGGTAATTTATGTGCCAACAAGTTATGGAGGTTTTATGTGCCTATTAGTCTGCTATTCAATTAAAAAATGTGTACTTACCATGGCAACCTCTATGTCTCATGATACACATGCTAATTCTAAGATATCTCTATAGAGCACCTTCTTAAAGAAACATATACCACAACACCAGGCATAGTCTAGATTTCCAGGCACAAAGAGGCAGTAAAAGGAATAGCCCATACTGAAATTAGGAATGATAGGTTTGGGAGTGGGATGGGTAATCTTAGTGTACCATTAGAAACTCCATATGGGAACGCAGCAGTGTAATGCATGCACACAGTGCATCACTGTGCCTTAGGGCAGCTCATCATATGACCTTGCCAGCATTTCCCCTGCATTTCCCTTCTTGTCCACAGAAGCACTGGAACAATGCTGCTTTTTCTGTGGGATCTATTTTGGACTGGATCACTATTTCCTTAGGCCCTGCTACCAGTGATGCTGTGTAAGCTTTCAAGCATATTCTCCTTTATTTAAAGCCTGCCAGGACATGCACCTTCCCTTTGTTTCAGCCTCTGCTGCCTGGGAATTCCCTCTCTCACCAGCCCATGTCAGACTTGCTGTTCTCAGCAGGAGCTGTCCTTCTCCCTCTTCCTTATTTGAGCTTCCCGTAAAAACAGCTGTTGGCACTGATTTTCTACTCACTGGCTTACTCCTTTTCAGATAAGGAGTATCCACTGCCAAACTTCTTGATCAGCTGCATGTGATTAATGGATCTAAGCATTTGCCACATACATGACCTAAGGAATGAACCTCCTTCGAAAATACATCACCCCATCCATTTTTAAGTATTAAGGAGAATTTAAATACAATCCTTATAAAACTAAAGACAAGAAGGCACTGAAATAAACTATGTTTCCAATGGCTTTCCTGTCATTAACTGCTTCTCATTATCATCTTCCTCCCCTTCAATAACTACTGAAAGGAGATCAGATTACTCTCCCTGTGGACACAGAACTAGGTAGTACTCTTTGCTTGTCTGCAGCTCACTTAGGGCTAGTGCTAAAGCATGCAGAATACAAAAAAAGGAAAGAATCACCTCGCCTAAAGTTCTGGATTTGCTGAGGATTAAGCTTCAATCGCATTTCAAAGACAATTGCGTCTTTCCTGTGTCACGGTTTAACCCCAGCTGGCAGCTAAACACCATGCAGCTGCTTGCTTACTTCCCCTCCAGTGGGATGGAGAAGAAAATCAGAAGAGTAACAGTGAGAAAACTCACGGATAAAGACAGTTTAATAGGAAAAGCAAAAGCCGGACACACAAGCAAAATAAACCAAGTTCACCACTTGCCATTGGCAGGCGAGTGTTCAGCCATCTCCAGGAAAGCAGGGCTCCATCACATGTAACTGCTACTTGGGAAGACAAAATGCCCTAACTCTGAATGTCCTTCCCTTCCTTCTTCTCCCAGCATTTATTTCCGAGTGTGACATCATACGATATGGAATATTCCTTTGGTCAGTTGGGTTCAGCTGGCCCGACTGGGTCCCCTCCCAACTCCTTGTGCACCCCCAGACTACTCACTTATGGGGTGGAGTGAGAAGCAGAAAAGGCCTTGGCTCTGTGTAAATATTACCTAATGGTAACTAAAACAACCTTGTATTATCAACGATTTCCAGCAAAAATCCAAAACATAGCCCATACTAGCTACTATGAAGAAAATTAATTCTGTCCCAGCCGAAACCAGCACACCTTGCCTTCCCTAACATCAAGGAAACTGGTCTTTTATGAGTCACTATCTTTAAACTCTCAATATTTACACTAAGGTGCTGGAGTTCACATACTGTTTTCTGATTGTAAGCACTTCAGAGGCACATGCTATGAGAAAATGGGCGTCAAGTCACCAGATTAAATCCTTTGTAGTCACAAGCAATGTCACAGAAGTCTCAGAAGTCTTTTTTATTTATTTAATTCCCCCCCACCCAAGATTCACAGCACGCTCAGTCCCATTCTTACTGGTAGGAAAATACTTGTTAGGTTTAAGGAAGCACAAAGTAGCACTGACCTGCAAGGAGCAGCTACTTTAAATGCTTTAACTTATGAATACGTGGCTGCATTTGATACTTTCACCTGACGCCAACATGGCACAATGAAAAGGCAGCAAACTACAATTTCAAACTTAACCCCTTCACCTAGACTTTATTTTCTATAGCTGTGAGAAAGCGTAAAGTTTTACTCTCATTTCTGAGGCAAAGAAGTATCAGGCTGTAGCTCCTCACAACAGTATCAAAAAAAGCACATCCAACTCACATGGCTTATCCAAAGGCACAATCCCACTTAAATCTTCTCTGCTTTGAAGGCTTCCCAAAATCTGAACAAACAGCAAGCTGTCTTGTTTCTCTGGTAGGTAATGAGCCCTGCTAGCCACCTGACAGCTAACCACCAGCATACTGATGTCAGCTGTGAGGGGCCAGCACTCACACTGGGGTGAAGATAGGCTCACCTGGTAGTAAAAAGTTCCCCATGTCATGTGTGTTTGTTGTTCCTCCTGCTGTTTTCCCGTATCAGATTAGACTGTATTAAAAATTGAATGAAAATATGAAGTCTTGGTTGAATTCAAGATAAATGCTGTTGGTATCTTCCTACAACATTTACCTCTCCTCAGTATTCGTACTGATGCAGTATGGGCATCTTCAGAGGACAGTAAAACATCTTCCTGAGAGATGATAAATACATGATTCAGTATATAATGCAAACTGTGAATTAGGAACTGTAGTCTGTGTCAAATTAAGGAAAGTTTTGAAGATGTTTGGTATGAATGTGCTGTACTAAAGGTAGATTGCAACTCTTCCCACTCAAGGGAGGAACAGATCCGAGCTGCTTTTTCACATGATGAATGTGAGTGATTTCCACGAGCAAGCTACGTTGTCCTTTTTGTATTATAGCTCCACAATCCTAGGAGGGGAAAGTAGCTGAAAGCATCAATTTTGATACAAATCCTTTATGGTCTTTAAATTGGGCACTGCCACTTTAATAACCCACACCTGGTTAAGATTCGTGTTCTGCTGAATTCCTCCCTCTGTAATGAGCCCTGAACATCAGGCTGAGGCTGTGATCAAGACAATACAATTAATCACCGGACCGTGCACAATTTCAGTAACATGAAAATTGCACGCAGTTAGATTTTCTAAGTAAAACTAATATTTCATGTAAGGGAAAGGGTGAGGTTTCAGTGCATAACCAAAAAGAATTTTGGAGGTTTAAAAAAACCTGGCAGTCAGCAGGGCCACGTGAAGGTGAATGCATAAATCAAATAACTATACCATCTGTTACAGAAAACTTAACGGGAATTAAGTGGCCCATATTTTCTAAAAATATCTTTCTTCACAGTGTGCAGAAGCACTGAATATCTAAGGAGGAAAGCTGGAATTGGACTTTAATTAGGAAACTCTGAGTTTTGAATACAACATGAGCTTAGTTGAACTATCAGCAAGATAAGCTTATTAGGAAAGAAATAGGAATGAATATCTGCATGGTAAAAAAATTAGATCCTTTTGGTGAAAGGAAGAGGGGGATTAAAAACATGTAGAGGCCCCATTTAAGTATTTTTTCAGCTGTGGCTTGAGGCCTTGCAAAGAGACACAAAGTGACAGGCACACCAAGGCCAACTTCTGGGAAACTTTCTATTCTGGTGTGATCTCAAATACGCTGGTCACTTAAGTGACTTGAAAATTCACAAGCAAAATAAGTTTCCTGCACATTCAAAAGTATATTTCCGTGCAGCAGTTGTTTCTATGTAAATGCAGTATTCATCAGAAATCCCATTCAATGTGCAGAGAAAAAAATGCAATTGTCACCTCTTTCTAGGCTCACCTCCAACGCCAGCTGGTGGGAAGGCACAACTTCTGGAGAGTGCTGGTAGCTCTTTTCTTCTTTTTCCCCATTAAAAGAAAATCATGGTAATTTGTTTTCTTTAACATTGGGTTATAAAATCTGCAGGGATTTTTTTTTTCTTTTTCCCCAAGAATTTGATCTTTAATCAAGGAATCTAAAATTCCTGTCTGCAGACAAACAATAAAGATAAAAACAGCAGGCAAACCTGAAAAGCTTATATAGCAGTGGAGTAACAAAGACAGACTTCCTTAGAGAGGAGGTATATATACTGGTCCAAGAGCTGATGTAAGAACAGAAACAGAATAGATTAAAGGAGATGGTACAACTGAGTATTTAGGGGAAATGATTTTCAGACTAATTGAGAAAGAAGGGAGAAAGGAAAAAGAAGGAAAGGAGGGACACAGAAAAAGGCAAAGTGGCACATAGAAGAGAAAAATAAACAAAATGTATTTTTAAAAAGAAGCAAAAAGGCTGACTTTGAGGGAATGACAAACTGAGGTTTAAAAACAAAATAAAAATAAAATAAAAGTTTCCTAATTCTGGTTCTGTAATTGGCCTGCACCAGCCTTCAATTTCTTCTGCTTCCCCTCCTCAATCTTATCTTCTCCACAGATATTCTAAACTCTTTTAGGAAAGATCTCCTATGATATATTTTTACTATGTCTAACAAAATAGAGCCTTGCTCTCAACTTACGCCTCTTAATATTATTATAGCACAAAAGGTGAAGACCAGTGATGCTAACAGTTAGGAAAGCTGCTCAATAGTTTTTTACCTTAACCCTTTTTATAGCAAATGACAGTTCTGTGACACTGACACAGTTCTACTAGGCCAATAATATTCAATTTTTCTATCAGGAAAACTGGAAGAAAATATCATGTTTCAATTCAGCTCATCCAAAATAAAAATGCTTACTACCTGAACTGATCCAAAACATTTCAGAAACTGCACATGGATTCATGGGAATTTGTCTTTCAAATAGCACAATCTTCCTGCTTCAAGATAATGCCTGGAAATGTCAGTATTCGGGATTTTTCACAGAGCAATGAATTTTTGCTAATTGCTATTACTGAGGAATAGCTACTAGATATTAGCAATAACTCACTGTGTGGTTCCCAGACTGACAGTGACAGGGAGTGACCAGCTACAACAGAAGGGAAAGAAGGAAAGAAGTAGTTCTTCAGAAGATAGGAAACAATGTTGGAAAGTGCTAAAAACCAGGTTCCTATGGAAAACAATAGATAAGTGAAGCAGTTTTGGATGTGGTTCAATGGTGTAAAGAGTAATCAAAGGGTATTTTGAATAAGCATACTTCTCGAAATGACAAAAAAATGGGGTTTTTGTGTGTGTGTTTCTGAAAATGGGAGAGCAGGAATAGAGATGTGCTGTAATTAAAATGGCTCCCGTTACATAAAGCACGTGTGTGGGCAGGAAAAAAAGGGATTTCATTGTTCTTTAGTGTGCATAGAGAAAGAATGCATTCTCTTGCAAAATCTGATACAGTGCATAGAAATATATATTTAAAACATAATGAAAGAAAATTGACAAATCTAGAAGCATAATCACAAGAAAAAACATTTTATTTGTGGGGTTTTTTGGAAGACCATGGTTTTCTTGTAGCAATTGTTTGTGGGCTAACGCATTACTCTGTGTTTGTTAATATACATTACATAGTCCAAAATAATGAATTATTAAAAAATAGTTAACTAATTTTTATTAAAGCTGGTTTGGGTCATGTATTTCCCAGGTTGCCAATTGCTAGAAGTTCAACAGAGATAACACAGGTATTCTCCAAGCTAACATTAGAGTACATCCATTCTGGAGTATGCCAAACTGGTGTTCAGAGAAATTCATGCTATCCCTGGAGAAATAAGCTCAGGTCCAGGAGCTGTCCCGTAGCACTCAGCAACACAGCGATCCATGAGGGCAAAGCAGGAAGCTGCTCACCTCACCTGAAATGCTTCCCATTGTTAAGGCAGGGTGAAAATGTGCCTCCTTAGGCCAGGGACTAGAAGGACCTTCAGGTTTCTCTCCCTATAAACTATGTTATTATAATAGGCTGTTAGAGCCCACGTCTGATGGGGATGTATCCCAGGCTGATGGGGTTGCCCTGCTAAATGAATGGTGGTAGCTGCTGTGAGTAAGGCACTGCGCTGCAGGGAGATTAGTACTCCTCACACATACTTGCTGGGTCCTTCAGCCATCCTCAGTGCAGACATAATGTCTGGCTCCTTGGAAGGGGATGTTGCCAAGGGCTACACTCAGGGAAGAAAACTAAACACACTTTCAAGTCTAAATCAAGAGCAGAATGTATTGGTGGGGATATAGCAATACTCCTGGCTCTGAGGCATGTGCGCACACACACAGTTTATTTAAAGGTTTTGTTGTTAGCATTATAATTAGGCCCTCAAATATACTATGTATATATATCAAATTAAGCTCCAGTAACCACGGATTTTCTAGCAATATATACTATGGTTGAATTCCTGTAATTCTCATATTAAAATCTTTTACCATAACAATCTGTACTTAAATAAATAGCTGCTACATTGCTCATGCTCACTGAGTGTTGTTACTACCTCTTTCCAAGAGAGAGCAGTAGTGAACTGTACTATCATTTCACTGGATAGTATTACTCAAACACACTCAATTTACATTTTCAACTCTATAACCTTTCAACCTATTGACCATGAAAAATGCTCCAACATAACGTGACACATATAAATGTTTAAAGTCCAAAGGGTAATTATCTATATTCATAGTTAAAACTGTGCCTTGATTTCACAATAGAAACCATATGTTCACTCAAAACACTTTCAATAGGCTAAATAACACCCAGATTAACCCTGAGTTAGTTTACTGGTTAAAATAATAGCAGCATCTTCGTCTAATTCAGTAGTTCATTTATCATTTTTGATCAAGGCACTGAATGTGAACTTTCAATATTTGAAAGCTTAACTTGAAAAATAAACCGCACGCAAGAATGGTAAAAACTCTACCAATTCTTAAATTTTATCTTTAATGTCATGTAATGTGCCTGATAACAGCTCAAAATATGTTATTTAATTTCAAGTAGAATTCTATGTTGCCTTGCATTTAATAGACTAATTCTCTCTCCCAGAAGAAAAGGGCAATGACTTTCTGATGTTTTTTTTGTCCACAGAACAGTGCTTAACAGATTGCCATTTAGAAAGAATCTCAAGCATTTTCTTTTATGAAAAATGCCTTTGGTCCAAATCATTTTCAGGAAGCATAAAAAGTATAGAACACAAGCACTCACGTAAGGCCTCTGCAGCAGCAGTAAGAAAGTATAGCGGTGAAAGGTACACTAAATGGGATCTCTTTTAGGTTTTGGAATAAGCAAACTATTTAGATACACATTCCCTTATCTTGTTTCTAGTAAGATAGAAAGAGATTATTTTGAACCTTTGGAATCACTGCAGCAGAAAATTACAAACAGAAGACAAAATCGTGTATTACAGGAGTAATGACAAGTAAAAGGAACGAGACATACTTAAAATAATAGCAAACAGGCAAATGACTTTTCAGTGAGTGCCAACTCTTTGCACATTAAACTGGTTAAAAGCTCCTTCTCTCCCTCCTTGTCATGTCATTGTTCCCTGTCAAGCAGCAGAGAACACCTCCAGCTAGTACATGATCTACAAGATGCTTCATCAGAAAAGGTATTCTCTGTCTTTGAATTTGAATTGACATTTTCCCTATGTATATTATAAAAGCCCTGTGGAAGTGGCAATGGACTATGGTGCTAAAGAAGCTGGGAATTTTGCAGAAAGCTCACTAGAATGCTGGTCTCATTTCAAAATGACATTATTACACGTGGAAATTATTGCCTTAAAAATGCAGTTACAAGTATGAAAACAAAACAAAAAAATAAGTGTTTGGTCTTCGATTGAGCTTCAGCTTTATACAGTAAAATTGAGCTCTTGTGCATACAAGGTGCTTTGTTCTACCTCTCCTGCCTTGGAATAGAAAAATGATTGTCCTGCAGGGAGAGGATGGGGCCGCGTGTTTGGTTTATTAGAATAAGAGTGCTGTCCCTCATAAATTTGGAATCTTCCCTTGAGCTGCTGGCATTCTAAAATGTTGTAATTTTACATCCATCATTGCATGATATGCCCTAAACAAGTCAGTGGAACCATTCACCCTTAGAAAAGCTGGCACTCAACCAATTTATTCACTCTGCAAGAGTCTTTATACAGTTCTCTTGTACACCTTTGCCATCATTTATGCATCATTTACCATAAAGAAAAGAACTGCTAATAAATCTATTATACTTAATGCTGTAAGTAAATCAGAAAGGTCTTTCATATTTAGTATCTCAATGACTCTATAGCCTTCATTTTGCCATACTGTAGATTATTTCTGGAGAAGCTTTACTTGAGTCCCAACATTATTTATCAGCAATCCTTCTGCACATCATCATATAAACCAACATTCTGAATATTTGTGTTTCTGTGACAAAGTGTTTTGCAAGATTAGTCCAAGTCAATACAGGTAGAGTATGACTCTCGTGGCTATGTGTAATTACAATTTGGATTGGATGAACCAGGCTTGAAGAGGACTAAGAATGGCAGAATTGCTTTCTGTATTTGCAGATCACAGTATTTCTAAAATAGCGTAAGTTCCCAAATAAAAGAGCTCCATAATATATACTAGCAAATACATGGGTACCTGTCTCTTCCCATGTCACACAGTTATAGTGGTGTTATGGCCCTGGGGAGAAGAACAAGCTGGGGACAGAGGATACATACCCTTCGGTACCTGCACTGGATTTTCTTGAGGCTAGGAGCTGCTGCCATTTCAGATCAATGTTGCTCCTGTGACAGTAGCATCTGATAATGCAGATCTGAGGAGCCTCCTCATTTGTAAAAGTGGAAGAATATTTTGTGTGGTTTTCATTACATTTTAAACTGAGACAAAAGGTGGATAACAAAGCAGGTAAAGAGTTCATTAAATTTCCCTCTCGGTAAGTCAACCAGTAAAGAAGCGATACAATGTTAATCAAGCTAAATCATGCCCTGCAGATTAACAGATTCCTGACTGTTAATGCTTGAAGTGGTAAGAAAAGAGAGGCTGTTAGAAAACAAGGCAAGCAGCAGTTCCTGTTGTTAAAATGCTGGAACCAAATTTATTTACAGACATAAAGACAGCAGAGAAAGAAGCTTTCATCATCATCATTGTGTAAATGATAGGATCGTGGTTCCTTATTGAACTCTATTTAAAGGATTCTCTAGAAAGATGCAGTTTCTAGGAACTGGCTGCTTTCTTTTGTGATTTTGATTCCCCTCCTCTCCTTCCCCACACCACCCCCTCACCCCCCACCTCCCGCAGCACTCTCCTGATCCTCTATTTGATCCTAAATTTAACACAACAAGATACCTAGTAATTCTAACTTACATCAAGTACTTTGGCAAGTTTTAATCCTTACAGTCATTGACTTAACTGTTCCTGCCTGGATAAGAGGTTTATTTATTATTTGTTTTATTTTTCAGTAGGCTTGATGCTCAGAAAGATACAGATGTGCTTCTGGATACCTAAACTGAGCCATGACTTCCAGGACAAAGACTTCAGTGATTAATCTAAGTAGAAGGTAATTGCTAGGCTTCCTGCAATTTTCTTGTAGACAAACTTCCTCCTTTCTTCCAGTTAGCATTTCAGCAAATATTTGTCAATGGTACAAAACATGTTTGTAGAATCTCTTAATATCAGAGGACAATAACATTAAGGAGAGCTGACTCAGCTGTGTTCAAATCTGCGAAAGTACTCTTATCTGCTCTTTCCTGAGAGCCAATTAATACAAAGCCCTCTTTGTTAATTGTTCGCATTTATCTTTACTGTCTTCCATTCTTTTTCATTTTTATTATTGTTAAGGGCATATTTTTACATAATAGTTCATCATCTTTATAATTCTGAATTGTTATTAATGTAATCTTCCTTTTGTATTGAAAGGACTTTCTCATCAGGAATTTTAGGAACACTTTAAATCTTTTTTGTTCTCACAGCCCCATAACATTTCTTTTTTATTCTTTTCTTTTACAAATTTTATCCTAGAGTGACAGAGAGTGCTCTGTTGGCTATAATCTAATTTTATTATCTTCTAATTTCAGTAGAATTTTTGTATTTATTTCACCAAATTTCAGGCCCTTTTCTTTTGAAGCAACATTAGCTGCTGCTTTGTTTAAGAGCAGTAGAAAAGAGGAAGATTTGAATATTCTTCATCAGTCGTCTTCCATGCATTTTATTAATCAGAAATTAAATTCTGGACCCCCCCATAAGAAAATTACAACATTGATATTCGCTTTGAAATGACCAAGAACTTAACTTAGATGTTTTAATACAAGTTTGCTCTTTGTACTCTGCAATGGATCCATCATTTGGCATACTAAATTTAAACATCTTATAGTCCTTGGCTGTAGGATATTCCTTTTTATTTTCATAATATCAGGCAACTCCACCCTCTCAGTACAAATTAGATCTAGGGCAGTTTTGCCTTTTTTTTGCAAATGATGAAATTTTCTCTTTGACACAGCACGCTTGGATATATCTGTTTCCAAACAGATTTATGAGCAGCTAAAATCCCCCATGAAGAAAGTATCTTCTAGCCAAGAATTTTCTGTACCCTGCTGTTCTTATGTTTGAGTGGTTTGTAGCTGATACCCGTTATTTTTCAGTTTTGCTTTCTAACTCCCTGTATCACTGTTACTAATTACTTTGAGCAACCTTGCAGGAAAAGATGCGTGTGCATTGATTAGCCATGTTGCTATAAACAGCACCACCTTACTGGCTTTACCAGCTTCACGGAACAGGCTGTCAAGATTTTTAATGAATGTGCAGGAATTCATTTTGAAGACTTGAGCTGTGCTACATTGCTGTGATTTACCATGCTGCCTTTGTGATTGTTACATATTATCGGCAATTTGAGGAATGAACCAGTGCAGATAAATGATCAAAATAGCTGAATAAAATAAACAGGTAGAATGAATTTCCTGAGAAGCACTTCTACAGATGAAGTAATGATGAGATATTGGCCCAGATTTGGATGGCTTCAATTCCACATAAGTTCCATAATCTAATGTTTCCCACTGGCTAGGTGGCCCTGAAGGCCTCCAAGCAGCTAGCAGGAAATGCGGGTATAGGAATTTAAACTAGATAAATTTGGACTTCTGCGCAGGTCCATGTGGCAGATCATGGCTCTGTTCTCACAAGTAGAACAGCCAAAATCCATAATTCCATAGATTCATCCCATGGATAGACTATGGAGATAGTCACCTAAATCAAAAATTAAACATGTGCATATGAACTCAAAAACTCTAACTTACCTTCTACTAAGGGTAAACACTGCTGATTTGACATTTGTCATAGCTAAAGAAATCAGTAGAAAGAGGAAAAGATCTGGCAGGATTAATCTGAATACCTTTATATCTCGTATGTGTTTTGTTTTAGTTTGTGGCTCTTTAGGAACTAATGCTACTATTACTGCAGACCATTTCTTGAATAGCCTTTTTGATTTTGGGTGGTGAGGCACTGGAACAGGTTGCCCAAAGAACTGACAAATACTTCATCCCTGGTGGTGCTCAAGGCCAGGTTGGACAGAGTCTTGGGTGACATGATCTAGTGTGTGGCGTCCCTGCCCACTAGAACTAGAATTAGAACTAGAACTAGATGAGCCTAAGGTCCTTTCCAACCTTAACTAGTCTATGATGCTGTGGTCCTGAAAATAGTGTTTCTCAATCCCTTCTTCCTGAACCATATGAGTAAGTCTTTGCTCCTTTCTTCCATGTGCTTCTTGAATGCTTTTTGATGCATCCTGTTCCTCAGGTAGTAGTCCATGACACACTTCGGACAAATAATTAAGTGGAAAGTTCTGTCAGATTTCTACTTAGCAAATGTTAGCAATAAATTTCCATAAATTAAACAGTTGAAAAAATATTTCCTTTCTATAGTGTTTTGAACAAGAGACAACTGTCTGACCTCATCTGTTCTTTAAATAAGTTTATTATTTCAATTAAACCTTATCTTCATAAACAGTATTGGATGGATGATGCTATGAAGGGTTTACAGTCTCTAATATTTGGTCTTTTTTTTTTTCTTTTCTGGGTAATGACTGTGATTCTTAGAAAAATAACACTACTAGAGATGAATAGCAGAAAATGAGACATTTACTTGCTGTTTATGTTTCCTTATACAGTGTAAGTGGAAAGCAGATTTAAGCACTGCACCCATGACTGTGCTTCTTCACCGAGACTATGGCTGTAGCCTGGGTGAAAATCTACAGCCGTAGTTTCTATGGTGTTGGTGCTGTTGTTGTTGGATGCTCTGCACTCAGCTGAGGTCACTGCTTAGGACTGTCTGAAGGATTTACAAGGTGGCTTGTGGGCAGGTATAACCCTGGTTGCATGCTTAAATGGCAGGCAGTACCAGGCATACCAGAAAGCAGCAGCTCCCGTTAACAAGAGTGCTGTGAATACTTGATCAGTCCTAGGATCCTTCTGAAAAAGGTTTGAAAGGTTTGAGAAAACCCGACTGCGGGCAGGGTCAATACGCAGAGGTTTTACACTCAGAACCTTCCAATACACAGAACAGCCATGGTGCCTGCCAGCCTCCAGGGGTTCATGGGGCAGGGCAGGGCAGCCAGGGCTCATCCCATGCCCCAGGCAGGTTGAGGGAAGCCCAGTCCTGGCCTGTGCAGGGTAATAACATCACCTGCACAGCATAGAGCAAGGGGAGGAAGTCCACATGTGTGAGGAATTTTCAGACCCAGTTGCTGTGGCAGAGAAATGCTGAGAGTCTGGACTACGCCCCTTGCACAGCACTACGGTGGCCATAGCTCCTGGGGTCCCTGGTTTTGGGCAGCCTGGCTAACCACCTTCCTGACGTATCATCACGGACATGGACTTTCTGCCCTCCATACCTAATGTGTTCACCACAGCTTTGGTCTTTAGTGTCTCGTGTGCCTCTTCCCTCTGTTTCTACCAGCTCT
>NW_009936077.1:34882-56701 GCF_000696875.1 Nestor notabilis | reverse complement strand
TCAAACAAAGGGTGTAGACTGCAGGCTCCCTGGAGGAGTATTTTCCCTGCCTCTAGATGGTAGGAGGAACAACTGTAGAGAAAATTGCAGTGAATCCTGCTCAGTACAGGAATAGAGCTTATTTAATGCACAGGAATCCTTAGAGAGTTTAGCTGCCAAGCTCTAGGAACTTTTCACAGAGTATACGCAAACTAAGACTTTTTTTCTGTTTTTTTTTTCTTTTCCTATTTTTTTTTTCCCCACTTAGGGTATGTCTACAAAGATGGCTGCAGACAGATCTTGGAGCAGAACTTTCTACCTTAAACACACTGTATGGTGTCATAGCGCTGGACCAAATCTGGCATGTTCCCAGCTAGCTCGGAGCACAGGCTGAGCAAGGCTGTGGCTGTCTGCACATTTCCACATAGCCGTACTCTGTTTCCTCAACTAAATTTTATTCCAGAAAATAAATTAATATCGTCTCCCTCACACAACCTTTTATATTTTCTCTTTTTATTGCAATTCTTTATTGTGTCTCCAAACTGTCACACAACTGAACTTCTCTGTTTACATGTATGCACAGTATGAAAAAATATAATGGCCTAAAAAGTTTGGATTTAATGCAATACAGCTGACAAATTAAGGCATACTTTTCTATCCCAGCTTTCCTGTATAATGGCATTTGATTGTTCCTGGAGGACTGCAATGCCTTTTTTTTTCCTGTACATTTGTCTTGCAAAATATTTTTTAGTTAAGGAACAATTGCTTCCCTGTGTCTTAGAGTTCTTCTGTAATTTCAATTTACAGTATGTCCTCTTGCTGCAATATTTGTTTTAGCAGAAAAATAGTAACCTGGATTGACTGTGTCTGCAGCATATTAGATTTTATGTATTACAATTAAATTGCCCTCTGAACCATCTGGTTTACAGATTGTATAGATTTTAAAATTCCAGTTTGTCCTCCCAATTTACCTAGATTAGGATCACCTTTTCTAGTTTTACTCTTCAAACATTCCATATATTTTAACTTTCCAGTAAAAGTAATAGTTTCTGGCATACGAGGTGGTTAATAATCCTGAAATCATGGTTTCAAATATTACCACATGGAAGATACTTGCCAGGCAAAGGAGCACCGAAGTGGGCTTTCAAATCTTGATAATTTTCCTCCAGTTAGAGGATAATTCACCTGCATCTACAATATTTCCCTGCTCTTGGCCATCCTTAATACACGTAACACTATACACCCCGCTGTTCTGTATTAAGTAATTGTTTTGGCTCATACTGGTGCAAATTTGATTTTGATTTTTTGGGGATTCCGGTGAGTAGAGACTGGCTTTAGATCAGATTGAGAGAAAAGCTACTCTCAGCAAAACAAAGGTGTTTGGTATGTAAGTCCAAAATAGCAATGTAAAAACTTTAGCAAAATGTCTAAATAGCACATGAACTCCCTAATAATACACATTTGTCTTGCAAGTTCTTGTGATGCCTGCAGGTCTGCCTTTGCAGAGGTAAACATCTACCCTGCTTTTGCAGTGAGGCACCAAACTGACAGTCATTCCTGAAGCACTGCAGTTGGATCTGGAAGGCATGCTTTGAAGCAATGCCTTAAGCAGGCACATCATAAATTTGGGTATTTCTTAGATGAGGTGGGTTGGAGTAAAGGCCTTGGGGGCTGTAATTTTAGATGAACTTAAATCCTGTTTAGTTCCTGGGTCAATTGTTTGATCCTGCCACAACTTATTTCTGAGGAATCTGAGACTAAACCATTGATAGCTTTGGACTGGGGACTGTGTAAATAGTTGTTCCATATCCTAGAAGAAGGTCTTGCAAATTATGGCTCCTCTGAATCCTGTATGACAAGTTGTATTTTAGGAAAGCAGCCTAAGCAAAGGTTAATGTTCATTTGGAAATGTGTTCCTTAACTCTCCAGGCAGCTGTTAAGCTTTTCATGTTACTGTGCACATTTTTATTAGCATTCTTTTGTTCAAGTGTAAAAATACATGATTAGAGCATGCACAAGAATATTTTCAAATCCTCATAGAGAGGATAGCAGACCAGCAGTCCAGAATAGCACTATCAAAGAGCAGGAATACCCAGAAGCAGTATTATTCCTGTAGTTGGAATTAGCACAGAATTTTTGAAAGTTGTGTTGAAAGTGTGACGGTAATTATCAGTCTTGTAATGACAGTAAGCACAGTTTTGTGTGTTAAACCTATTTGCGCACATATCACAAGTGTTTAACCTTCCCCAGATTATTTGGAATTGCATAAATTGTGATACCACACTTCAGAAAATTGGTCTTGTCAGATCACTATATTTAAGATTTCTATGTTCCCTACTGATAGTAGCTATTCTAGTCCTTGCCGTGTAGCTCTTCCCATAGAAAAAAGATGATCTTGCAGACCCTCCCTTATACTCTGCGTTAATTTACGGGCTTGGGCAGAAAAAAAAGTTCTAGTAAGAATTTTTATATCATCTCTTAGTTTTTGTCCCAAATCATCTTTGAACTGAAATAGAGCTCTCCTTTGCCAGCCAATTTTTCTTGTAATCATGGATAGAATTTCTCTCACACTGCATTTTTCATCTTATATCTTTTTACCATTTCCTATGGCCAGCCCCAAGAGGTATGTTGTATGATATTTGATGAAAAGACCTTTTAAACATTTATTTCCAAAGGAGATGATAGTCTGTAAGAAGTTGATTTTCAAGGAAGATATACTATATATTTCATAATAATCTACTCAGGTTTTCTATTATAATTGTAACCTGTAAATATCCTTATGAAACTTAGGTTCTTTGTTTAGTCCCAGTCTGTTTCTAAATTAGCATCACATTTAACATGCACAGTCATCATCTCATATAACAAGAAGAGTAATATGGCAAACTGCCTTGGAATAAATTGAATACTGAAAAAGATTGAGACCTAGCACACCCACTGTAAGTCTTGATGCAAAGAAAATTCTCACAAGCATCCTGTTCTATCTTAGGCAGATTTTCTCAATGATCCCGCTGAGATTTGTGAGTAGGATTAGTCCAAATAAACAAAAAATTCTGTTTGGTTGCAACTACAATGCTGAGGCATGGAGGGAACTATATGGGAGGGAAGACTCTCCAGCATGAGAAGGCACAGAAAGTCTGCTGTGCCCAGAATATGCAAAACACAGATGACAGTGCTATTAACCACCACAGCACTCTGGTGTTTCTGAAGTATCACTTTATGGTTATCAAGCAGAGTTCTGAAGGTTTCATGGCATTACCAGACCATAATACTAAGCATAAGTTATATTGCAAGGGGCCTCTTCTGTTCACTAACTTTATTTCATAGTTTTCAGCATCCAGTGGCTGAAAGTAACGTACACATTACTTAAAAAAAAAAAAAAAAAAGGGAAGGAAAATTCCAGAGTAAAGGAATTTCTTCAAAGTAGAATTTCTTAGAAATCAAAAGTGAAAGTAATGACCAGATGAGGAAAGTAATAAATAACACAAGCTCACAAGCTAAATATTAACACGAAACATTAACACAGAAAATTTTGTGGAACGCTTATCAGCCTTTATACATGACTGAGGTAAAAAGGGAGCCCAAGCAAATGGGGCAATAAAGAACGAAGAATGGTAAGGAGAGATCGAGCCTCAGAATGAAGCACCAGAAGAAGAATTTTAAGAATAAACCATTAAAACAAATGACAGCATGTTTCCAGTTGTTCTTCAGGAGTTTTAAGGACTACAGATATGAAATAGATGTTCAGTAAACTACGGTGCCTGACCTGCTGCTTAAATCAATGCTGGTGTTGCAGAAATTTAAAGTATCAAGCATTGTCAGTATCTAGGTTGCAGGTGTGACTTGTACAACTACAGATGTGTCAGCTGTGTCTGATTTTTTTGTGCCAAAGCAAATAACATAGAGTTAGATGGTCTAGGAAGACCAATAGGGAAAGTCCTGGTTTATGTACCCAGGCAGAATTAATTGAGAATTAACAAGAAAAGGAATGACCTGCCTGTTCTCTTCACAGCAGCTTTCTCATCAGAGCTTCCTAAATAAAATAAACTGTTATGGAATAGGAAGAAGCGTTTTCATATACCGGTTCAAAGGGGAAAAACAAGGTGCATAAGTGCTTTTAATAATAGAGAGTGTTTCCTAAGAGGATCCTCTAGGGACTGATACTATAACATGAGTTATTCAACAAATTTCTACACAATCTGGGAAGGTGGGTGTATAGTGATGTAAAAAACTTTTTACTGATAATATCATTCAGAAAATTTACTTTGAAAACTGCCTTCCAGCAGAGCATGCAATTCATATAGGAATAAACCAGTCTGAAGTAGACAATGCTGTGCATAGTCCTCCAAAAATTTCCTAGCTGTGCTGATAAGCAATATGAAAACCCCCATAATGTAAGAATTTTTGGGAGGTCAGGAATTATTGGAAGGCTACGAACTAGAAAAGATGGTAATGCCATTTTGCAGGTTTATGCTACTCCTCTTAAATACTGTGTGCTGTCCTGGCCATGCCATCATCACAAAGAACACAGGGGAATAGAAGAATGTTTGGTTAAAGAAAAGGATTGTTATAGGACTGGGTTGGTTTCCATATGAGAAGAAATTTAGAAAAAACCCTAGGTTTTTAGAATTCGTTCTGTCAAATATGACTGAGATGCCCACACGACCATAGATGGGGAGAAAATGAGTAGGAAATAATATCATTCAGTATTTCGAATGAACTAAAAATAATAGTATTCTAATTAAATGATCAGATGACAGATTTTAAACAAAGAAAAGAAATCAACAAAAAGAGTACTTTTTCAGACAGCTTGCCATTATGAATCTCACTAACACAGGCTGCTGTAGATAGAGTAAAATTCAGAATAAATTAATTCAGAAAAGCTGTGAATTATTTTGGTATTATTCCCTATTATTATTTTGAAAATATTCCCTACTGGTTGCTATTAAACCTGTTGGATAGGAGGCTCGGAAAGGCTTAAGTACTGAATCACAGCCTAGAAAGCTCTACTGTGGGGTGGTTCATTTGCCCTGTTCTTAGATGGTTTTTCTAAGAATCCGCATCTGACCACCAGTGGCGGTGAAAAAGCTGCTGGTTGATTTGGTCTGACCCTCACATTCAATGTAGTAACTGGGATCTCTGTTACAATCCTTGTGTTTGTGATTAGCTGGTATTTTTGAGAAATACTAGCAAGAGCTAGACAATTATTCACTGGCATTAAGCTCTTTTGTGTGTGCATATGTGTACAAATTAGCTTGATTTCTTCCAGTGTATTTGTTAATCATATTTAATTAGCTTGGATGGACTCCTGCTACCATTTTTTGTATATTGTTGAGTCAGAAAGTGGGCACACTGGATTCTGTTTTGCCAGGAGTTTAAACCTCTTAAGTATTAGATATTTACCCTAAAGCATTCTACCTCTGTTTAAAAACCCTGTTCTATGATGGAAAGTTACTTAATATATTATTGTTGGATCTATTCCATGAATATCCATGACTTTCTTGGCCTCAGTATCATGAATATTTTATTGCATACTAGAACACTCTCTACATATTAGAGAGCCCATTTTTGTGACTGAATTTGGCAGGTGATTGTGCTTTTGCTGTTTCTTTAAAGTTATTTTTACTAGTATTATAATAATGCTCAGAGCCCCCATGTGGATTTAAGCCCCATGGTGCTAGGTACTTTAGCAGAACTAGAGACTCTTTCCTGTCTGAAAATGCTGGTGGTCTGAACAGGTAAAGCAGACAAAAGTGAGAAAGGAAAAAGCATAGCAGAGCAATGCAGTGCCTTGCTCCCCATTACAGAGCACGTTCATGGTAGAAATGAGGACTATAACCTTCATTTTCTAACTCCAGCTGCTCTCTTGTTCACCCATTTAATTGAAGATAACTGAAGAACTCACTGTTCATCTTGGAAAACTGTGTTTACAAACTGTATTTATACTTTGTTCTTACAATTTAATTTTGCATCAGGTAAAGTGGGCTCTGTTATCTTCCCTTTATAGCACACAAGTTGTGCTTACTTACAAAACACTCATGCATAAGAAGACTCTTATAGAGTACATTGCATTCGTTATCCTTTTTTAAGAGAATTAACATCAACAGGCTTGCAATGTTTTTTACTGTTGCCAAAATATGTTGTATTTTATCTTTTATGACTACAGATGATGGCAAATCTGTTTTGGTTCAGAAGTATTGCAAAGATTTTTAACACAGAATCAAGGACTTCAAAAAATATACATTAACATATATGTACATATGAAATACCATTCTTAGTTTACCAATTGCTATGTGCTTACTTATGCAAAATCTTAAAAAGCCTCTGCTGATCATGATATAAAACAGTGACAAAGGGTTCAAGGTGTCAGTGTCTAGAATAATTTTTTCACAGCAAATGTATCCAATAGCAGTGCTAAAAAAAAACTAATCCCCAGAGGCCAAGTTAGTTTTTGAATCCCCGTGTGAGCCGTGGCATTGCAAAAAAGGTACTAGGAAGATTTCTACAGATGGCTGCTTAATGTGTAAATTAATCTGACTCAGTAAGGATTGTGCTAGTCAGTGGCAGTTATAATTATAGATCAGGATAAGATCTTGCTCTACAAATTTGAACAACCACAAAACTACCATCCAGGCACAGGTTTATTTAAATACTTTAATTATTTACTGTCAGGATTTGTGACACATATATGCTTCAGTTTGCAAACATTAACTAGGAACAATACACTACAGTGTAGCTAGGATAAAAATAAACAAGATAGATAGTTAAAAAAACCCAACAACCAAATTCCAACCTGCAAGAATAAAGAGAACACATAAACCAATGTAATCAGCCATAACACATCTTATTGCATGTTGCTGTCCTCAGGAAGACCAGAGAACAAGTCAAGTCCAACATTTTAGAGAAAGAAATAATGTAGGTATCCTCACTTCAGGTGTATATTTACAACTTGAACAGAAAGGTATGGAAAAACTTCAAGGCTACCAATGAAGGTTTATTTTAAGTAAATGTGTTCACAGTTAATCAGATTTGTGTGAATTTTCAACCTTCCCCCTACCCCCCCACCCCCAAAGTATTAAAGGAAGCAACAACCTTGGAAAGCTCATCTGTTCTGGTTACTCATGTTGGAAAACAATCCCCTGCTCTCTCTATATCAACATGCACCACAGTATTCACCATGGCAAATGGGCAGCAATTGACAAATAAACTCTACTTTTTTTATTTTTATTTTAATTTTGTAAGAAAACCACTTGCTTTAACCCTGGCCATAGTCAATTAAATTGAAACCTAATTTAAATGTGTTAATTTGACTGTGCTCTCTCCTTTACAAAAAGAAAAGAAAGAAAAGGAGATAAACAGAAATGTAGATGACAGAGAGAAAGAGGAAAATAACAGTTTAAAAATAAAAAGGAAGATAAAAAGAAGATAGAAGGATAGCGAGAAAGATAAGAGAGAAAGCAAGAAAGCAAGAAAATGAAAGCAAGCAAGCAGAAAGGCAGGCAGGCAAGAAGGCAGGAAGGCAAAAAGGCAGGCAGGTAGGCAGGAAGAAGGAAGACAGGCAGGAAGGAGGAAGGCAGGCAGGAAGGCAAAAGGCAGGAAGGCAAGAAGGCAGGCAGGCAGGCAAGAAGGCAGGAAGGCAAAAGACAGGCAGGCAGGCAGGCAGCAGGAAGGAAGGAAGGGAGGAAGGGAGAAAAGTAAAAAGGAGAAAGAAAGGAAAAAATGAGAGAAAGGAAGGAGACTAGGTGAAGTCTGTTGCTGTTATACTTAAAAGTGAACATAATTTCCTCACCAGTGTGTACTTTCAGATAGCACTGCAGCAGCATTTCTGCAAGTTTAGGGAGTGAAGGGTTCTGATAAAGTGTGCTCTGGTGCCATCTGAGAAATATTCAAGCTGTACACCTAGTTTATAATATATATAACGTGAAAAATGGAACCTCAGCTCCATCGCGTATGTCTGAAATGTTAGACAAATTGTAAGAAAGAAAAATTGTTTCAGTGGTACATTTAAACTTCAAGTACAAGCATTTGGACATTTTCTGAAGGGTTCATGCTGTGGCTTGTCTAAGCTCCCCACAACCACTGAATTCTTAAATATGTTTACTTGGAAAGGTCAATAGCTCGTTATCCTGTAAACTTTTCTCTAGGCTAGATAATAACAAAGTATTAGTTTTTGCTCATCTTTAGTTGTCAGCCACTCACTAGGAGGTATCCACTGTGCTCATTTTTCCTCAGATTGTAAATGAGAGGGATAAAAGTGGATCAGAGACAAGCAGTTGACGGCCTTTTCTTAAAAAAAAAAAACAACACAAAAACTTAAGAAAAAAGAAAAAGACATTTAATTAAGTCATAACCCTCTACAGCAGCAGCTTAAAGTGCATGAAGAAGAAAGTGTATTCAGCATGCAGACAACAAAGGGAAGAAAAGCTGTTTGTTAAATCAAACAATAAGGTATCCTGGTAACGTGAGATTTCCGTGAGGTTATTGCTATTATACAACAAGAATACAAAAGCTATGTTTGTCGAAGGGTTCCTATGTTCAACCATGCTGTTGTGAAGAAAGACTCTTCTAGAACTCCATGGCAGAAATCAGATTTATCTGAAATGTAAGCACTACCAACAGGAAAAAACCTGAACCCAAAACAAACCCAAACAAGAACAAAATATTCCCTCTCCTCCCGTCCTCCCACCCTCCTTCCCCACTCCCCCCAACCCCTAGCATTTTGCACAACTGGTTTCTAGAATGTTTGGTATATTCTGTAAGGTTTGGAAAGGAAACAGTATTGGCAAATTCGCCAAAGGGTCCAACACTGGTGTGTGTGTTGGAGTACAAGATGGAGAGTCATCCCCTAAACAAGACTGAAGCAATTGAGGTTGGCTGGAGGAAATGGTAAAAGCAATATTTGCTTCTTTAATTGCATGGGTATACTGATTATATTGATGGGTATGCTGACTCATCAACATTGCCCTAAGGGGTGTGGTTGTTATACTGGAAGATCAAACAGCTGCAACAAGCAACTCTGTATATGTTCCATGGTCTATGCAGAGGTCTGTGATTTCTTACTCTAGCTAAGAATATCTTTGCTCCATCAAAACTAGTGTTACTGCAGCAATCTCTGGATACAGGATAAGCTTGGGCCTTAAGAAATGAAAATTAATAAGAACAGTAACAAATCCTTGAGGAGACCACAAATGCGTTCAAAATGTGTTCAAGCTCTGAACTGGCTGTCAGCAATTTAAACCAACGTCACTTAAACCAGGCTACCAGAAAGGGGGCTTCTTTTCCTAGTCATGGTGCAGAACCTGAGCTAAGACCAATACCGCAGCCCAAGCTAAGAGCAGTTTGTGTACATGGGAATGGGACGCACTGCCTAGGGTTCCTTTTGTTCTGAAGCTACTTTATCATCTGTCTCTGTTAGTGAGGACACCTCTTCCCCAGCTTGGTCCATATGCTAGATATGTTTTTCTGTACACGTTTGAATGTGGTCAGCAGGTATATAGTTATCCATGGAGTCTGCTAGGTTGCTTGCAACAGTTTGTGCCCTGCATGTTAAGGACAGTTGGGTACTATTTGCTATTTGTATAATGGTAACCATATGAAAAATTTGAGATGATGAATAAATGCTTTTTATTTGATTTTTATCTAAGTTCAAACCAAGAAGGTATATTCTTTTGGCAAGTTTTCACTTCTTAATGATCTACAACAGCTAAGAAAACAACATGTTTATTTTTCAATGACCATATATTTTACATTTGATGATTTTCTATAATAAGCCTATGATTTACAAGTTAAGATATGAACCTAATTCAAAACCAGATTTTTTTTTACCTTAAAAAAATTCAGTTATTTGGTCTGAGTACATGTATAGGTCAATTGGAATTGATTGTGGTTCCCTTACTGGATGGGTTGCTGATAGAATGTTTAAATATGCCAACATTTGTTTTCCTCAAACATTCTCTAATAATATGAGTATTAGAGAAGTTGACATTATTCTACTGATTGATAAAAAAAGCCAGATCTTGCCCAAAGTTTCTATGTCTTGGCTACTGAAGAAAGAATAGATGTTTAAAGATAAAGAAACAGACAGCTTGGAGGAAGGGAAGTCATAACAGAGCATGATACTGATTTTCCTCTTCTCTTAGGCATTTAATGCTTCATCCAGAGGATTCCTTCCTGATTTTCTTCTGCAAGGCAGTGTCTAGTATACCATGTATAGTTAATTAGGTGAGCAAAATAGTATGCAGAGATTAGCATGAAGTACAGTTAACCATGTCTGCCATATGTTCAGTTGTGCTTTATTGTGAATATGGAGGAATAATTATGTCGTCTCTGGCATATTCCACTGTTTCTATAATTTACATAGTAGTACTGCAATATAATGATGTTAATAATCTGAGACAAACCCTCAAAAGTAATAAAAGTCACAGGCCAAGACTGAAATTTTAATCTTAGTTGCAATGGGGATCAAGCCAATATTATGAAAACAGCAAATTCTGTTACTTATTTACATACCACGTTCAATCCTTACCTGAGAGTTTCCCAGTGTGTGTAAGTTGTTCATGGTGCTAGGTTAATATGAAGGATTTAGAGTTCGTTACTTGTGAATTTATTTTGGATTGCATCATTTCTTTGAGGAATGCCTTTTATTTATTTATTTTTAAGCTATTTCTTGGAATTTCTAAAATAACACTAAGGGAAAATTCCACTGCCAGTAGATGGTTTATGATCTGATTACCAGAGTTTGAAATCCCACTGATTCAACCTCAGATATCACAGCTTTGTTAATTAGGCCCCAAATAACGTACTGTTAGGTTCTTCTGGCTTTGGCTGGACTGGCAATAGGCACTGGTGTAATGTGGCAAGGCAGGTGGGAGCAAAGTGACTTATACCTGCAACGTCTTCTGCAGTAATTGCAGGGAATTATTTTTGTCTGGTAAGTTTTACACATTGGATACATGGAAAACTGTTTCCAAGAGGGACATAGGAACATCCTGTAAGGAAACCAAAATACCCCCACTTTTACCCCCAACTTAGAAAAGCTAAAGAAAAAGTGAAGTGAGGTCAAAACTGTAAAAGCCATCACAAATGCTGTTGCCACAGTAGATAAAGTTGAAAGCTTTGAAACTTTCAGAGTAAAAGTTAGAATCACTTTCGGATGCTCTAGACACCCTCTTTGAATTTATTTCCCTCCAGCTAAATTGTTCTCTTGCATCTCAGCTAATATTTTCAGGTATTTCTTAATATGACTCTTCCTTAAAAAGCTGAGAAAGATTAGAATATGCATGTATAAAAGGAAATTTTTAACACTACAGTGATAAAAGGCTAAGTCCATCTGGTCAAAACACAAACAGCCATGCGAAATTCAAGAAACTGAGATTAATTTTAGGGTGATCTGTCTCCAAATACATTTTTTCTTTATTTATGGAGAAACTAATTATTATGGTACTAACTCCTCCCTTCAGTGCAAGCACTGTATTTCAGGTACTTTATACCTTGTAGAAGTCTAATAGAAACTTTTTGCTCATAAAATCCTGCAACTTCTGAGGCATGGTCCTGCTGCTTATGGAAACCTGTTCTTGGTATTGTGTGCTTACTCCTCAAGCAAAGGTAAACTAGAATAGCTATTGTTATCAGTTTAATTAAAACTTGAGTGCCACTAGAAATGTCTCTAATTTCCTTACTTTTGTGTACTCTTCTGGATGGATAACATCTGTTGCACATGCAATTATATTCTTTTCATGTACTGAGGGATGGGGAGGATCAAAAAGAAGATAAACCAATATTGGTTAGATCCAGGATGCCTTTGCTGTTTTGCTGACTCCTAAATGAAAAAAAACCAACAAACACATGAAACAACAAACCAAAAAACAAACCCCAAAAAGTGGTTATGCAAGAATTCCTGCTTTGGTTTTGAGCTGGACTTTTGTTTTCAGCATCTCTGAATTTTCAAAACTTAGCAGACAACCCTGCTAAGTAGAAACCTAAAAACCTACTTTAAGACACTAAAGTAAATTCACATGACTTGATTTTACTTTTTAACTTGACAATTCTGATAAAGTTATTTAGATGAATGACTACTGATATATTTTTCAAAATAACTGCACTGTGACTTAGGATAATTTCAGATGATTCTTTCCTGCCTTCCTATACCACTTTACTGAGAAATGAAAATTCCTATAGAAAACTAAGGACAGGACTAGGAGAAAAGACCCTCCATGGAACAGTCAGCATCAAAATCCTGCCTTTCTCCTTTCCTGCACCGCACTGGAGGTAGGCATTTAGACAGATACAGGACAGGCTCAAGCAGAGAAGAGCTGAAGGAAGACTGCAGGATCATATTACTCTTTCCTAATCTGCTTCTTGCATTGACCAAGTGCAAAGTACAAAACAGGACTTTGAACAAAACACAGCATTTTAATGTAATTCACTGCTGATAGACTTCTGCTTAACTAGAAAATCCACATTGTCATGGGTAGAGATACAGGCCACTGAATGGGACAATAGTATAGGTATTAGGTTGGCAATGTTTCTTTGGTATATCTTGGAGTAGAAGTGATCTTTGCTTTACTAGCAAATAGATGTGCAACTGTTTTCACTGAAGCAATTATGGACAATAGTGAGCATATAAAAGTACTAAAATTATTTTTAGAAGTGACTGCATGTGCTCTGCTAGGACTGCAGAATTGTAATTTACTATCCACAAAAAGGAACATAGTAAACATTGCCTCACATATTCAGCCTCTCAAGTTTATATACGGCATTTAAACATTCTGCATTTTATTGTAACTATTTGGCACCAAATCTTACATACAATAAACCAAAAATGAACTCATGCCGTTTCTTCATTTCTGCTGTTGTATCTGTGCTATTCTCTAGCCTTTGCATGGCTCCTTCTGTCAACTATTTACGGTTTTAAAGACTTCTCTGAGTTTCCAGTAATGCTGAGTAGCTGTTTATAGAATTTCAATTTCTCCAAGGTCTTTTTTGAATTAGTTCTTTAAGACATTATGCTTTGATGGTTCCATCCACTTTCAGTCTATAATGTGTGGTAAAATAAAACACCAAGTTTTTATAATTTTTCGTATTTCGTATTACAAATATATTTAATTTATTTTCAAATTTCTACTTTCATGATTTGGCACAATCATTTTCCTCATTATACCTGACTTCAATGCACTGTTTAAATTTTTTCTTTTGATACGATACAACATTTTTTCCCTATTTGCCACAAATCTGATTTGGGATTTTCAGAGGGAGAAGGACCACATAGAAGAGTTCTCCAGTAGAAATGGGAATTAAATTCTTTAAATCCTTTACCTAATCATTCCAGAATGTAGATTGCCAAAAATAGTTCAGAACTATTATAATGTCTTCTGTTACTTATTACTTAGTTGTATGACTAAACCCTCACTGACACTTGAATAACTGATGTTCCCATTGGAGCTCAGAGCCATGCAGCATTATGAATCAAATGCTAAATTCTCCAGAAGCTTCCAAGAATGTTTTGAACTATTGCTTGACTAAATACCATGATCCCTTAAACCTCTTTCTCTGTTCTTCCTCCATATTTTGCCTTTTATTCATATCCCTTTATTCTCACCCATTTATATTGTCTCGTCCTTACTTGTCTTCCACCAACCCTTCATTTTCTATTTTCAACTTTCATTTTCCACTGCCATATTTCCGCATTTCACACTCCCTTTCTGTTTACCTTAAAATATCTACTGAGATTTACTTTCTAATTTCAGTTTTCCTTCATTGTCCCAGATCACCTAAAACAGTGGATTTGAGCCCTTCTGTATAAGAAAGAAGAAAAGACATTTTTTCCTTCATTTCATCAGCCTCTCTCTTGTGACAGAGAAGAGTGAGGGCTGAAATGAAGGAAGGGAAAAGGCATAAAGAAGGAAGCCTTTACTGCACTTACATCTAGCAGCTAGAGGAACACACTGAAGGAAAAGCGTCACCAGACTGATAGATTTTAATGAAATTAGTTGATGGAATCTTGTACCTTCCACAGAATAAACATGAACTGCTTCTTTTCCCCCATTAATGCAATGCAAGGGCAGTGTATGAGATTTAATCCTTGACATGGCTCTAGAATTTGCTGTAAAACTGCCTCCAGAGCTTTCAGCAGTTTGGCAGATGACTCAAGGAAAAGCATATGTGAAACCACTGAGAAACAGCAACAGGAAATCTACATTAAGCCAGGTTACATGACTTAAGAGTTTCAATGAAGAGTTTGGCTGAATGCCTTTTTTCTTCACTATGGAGATGACTCTTGTAGTTTGAATTAGGATGAAAATGCATTACTTGCATGGTTCCTGGCCCTAATGTATGGCAGCATCAATATACTTCAAAACTATTTCTTCTCTGACATTTAAATATAAAAAGTCCTTGTGGTTATATATAAAAAACCATACTTGTACTGTACTTAACCAAATTCTGCTCAACTTAGCCCCAGGTGCTATTAGAACTCGAAGAGTTACAGTTTGTAGATACCACTGTACTTTTTTTATAATTAGGAATGGCTTTGATGTTTTCTAAGTAAGTAAATTGCTTGGGGAATTTGGATGACCAATTCACATTCATTTTCATGGGAGCAGGACAACCATTCAATTTCTTTTTTACATAGCTGAATGTTTTATCCTTCCTGTTCACCAACAAAAAGAAAATAATGCTCTAAAAAGCTTCACCGTGTATGTTTAGCTATAATCCGTAAGAACTGGCTTTAATACAGTTCAAGCCTCACACGCAGCATATATGTTTCTATTTCACTTACTTTGCATACCCCCTAGATACACGTCTCAATTACAGACGTAGTTATTAAGACATCTTTCCAGGAACTGCTAAAATAACTTTGACGATGACAGAGGCTTTCTATCAGTGTTGATTGTTCAGGTTTTACACTTAATAGATGGATTTTATGGAGCATCTAATGGGGCTCTCGAAGTGTTTTGTCTAGAACAACTGAAGTGTACTTACTAAGTCCATTGAATAGTTAGTATATCTAAAACAAATAACTGAACTTACACAACCATGGTTTTCCCTAACGGAAAATAGGAAGGGAGAGAGTTATTCAATGAGCAGTAGGACCGATGATGTCTGTTGTCTTACGGGTATCTTGCATCCCCAAAATTATTTTGCAATGACTCTGTATTCTCCCTATTCAGGGCATCTTCCTTCAAAACTTGTCTTCCCTGTCAGTTAATACTCTGTATTCCCTCCTTACTGGTTGGACTAGAGGTAGTTTACATACTGCTTCATTTCAAGCTGAACATGCACATATAAAGGTAATGCTGATTTAACCAGAATGTCAGAGCAACTTTTCCCACAGAGGAATAAGTGGGTCTTGTTTACCATTATATTTCACTTGTAGGAACTTTCAAGGATGAACTTGGTCTCTTTTAGCCAGCAAGTTCTGTAACCATTGAGAAGCCTGAAGGAAAGCTGGCAAAAACATAACAAACATAAATGCACAAGACTCATTTTTCAGTGAGCAGAACTAAAAATCTCACTGTTATCAGCATTACTGCAGTATTTCTGAGGTCTTTGTTTGCAACTCCAAAAGAAGCTTCTAATATTGCTTAAAAAATATTTGCATACTAAATCTGGTGATCATTTAACATTTATAAACATTTTGTCATAGTGTTTTGAAGATAAAAGTTAATTTCTACTCTAAATAATTCAAATACACGTTTCACAATAAAGAAGAGGAAAATAAAACCCCTTGTTGGCAAGTTAAGTTCAAAGTGTTTTCAAGAAATGCCATCAGCCAGTTTCAAGTCTATATTAAAAGACGCTCAAAGAACTCACAGTTCACTATCATGAGCATTATGGCGATGATGATTAGGAGTTTCCTTCCTTCTACTTTAGAGTAAGCTGTGATGTTCCACAGTCATTTCAGACTAAGAATTCCCAAATAGGCTCAGAAAAGATAGGAAGGACACAAGTTTAAATCATCTGCCTATACTGAGCACAGTCGTACTGACTTTAATAAAACAGATCAGTCATGCTTGCCACAAGTAGAGATAGACCAGAAGGAAATAAGGATAAAAATACCAAGGGGAAAAATGAAAGAAGAAAAAAAGGTGCTAAATCTTTTAAAATATTCTGTCCAGTTTCCTTAATTTTTTTTTTCTTTGAAGTCTTGCCTTAGAGACAAGGCAAATATTGGTTTGCAATATATGATAAATTGGGAGAATCTATAAATATGGTCACACATTAACATGGTGGAATTTACTGCTAGGGCACTGCCTGTCTCAGATACGCAGTAGGTTGTCCACTTTTCAACACAGAGCAGTTACATTTTCTCAGCTGGGAGCACAACATTATATGTAATGCTACGTTCCTCAGAAGTCCATTTCCTATGTTTAGGCACTGTGGATCTCTTCATTTCCGCATTAAGAAGACACAATAAGGTATAACACGGTCATGACTGTCCAAATCTCCCCTTTTTTATCAGTAATATTAACTAGCTGAATGCCAGAAATGTCAAATAAAGCAGCAACAATAGCAACACTCATTTATTTTGGAGAAAGGTGACATTTCTACTCTTTTGCTATATTAGCTCCATTTGAAATGCCACAGAACATGCACAGAAATTTTTACAAAACTCCCATTATTTATGTACAAGTCAACATAAATAAAGACAAAGAAGGTTACTGTTGGAAGTTAAGAAAAGTTAAAATATATGTATTAGGATTGGGTAGCATCCAAAAATAATCCCAAACAAAACCCAAACCAGCAAAAAATAAGTTTGCTCTGAGAGAAGCAGAAACAAATGCCTATAAAATTCATGCGGCAGTACATAAGTCAGACCAATTCTATTCAAGGGGCTAAACAAGGACTATCTTCATGGGTGGCCAAGACACATAGACCTGTCCTTCACTTTAACAGATGACCAAGAATCCTAACAGGGAAACAGAGAAGAAAATAAACAACTTGTGAAAGCGAGCAGTAGCAGCTGGAATCAGGCTATTTCCAACCCTTTGATAAATCCAATATGTAAATAGCTCAGAGGAATACATCTCTAAAGCAAGAGTGATAGGTACATGCATAATAGTCAAATTGCCAAAGTGGCATGTAACAATTTAAGGCAGAGCATGCAAGCATGGACTTCTCAGGGCACTGAGAAGAACATCAGCAATTTGAGGAGCATGTGGTAAAAGAATGATCCCCATACTCTTAGCTTTCCTGGCAAGAGTGAAAGGCGCAGAGGAAACTGAAACTGACTGAAATAAATTAGCATAAACCCTTGGTTTTTTATTTAAAAATAAAATAAAAAACAAAAGAGAGAGAAAAAAAACCACAACAAAACAGACAAAACAAACCTAGGCTTTCAAAGGCTTTCAGAGTTTAAGAGTTTTGCAGATGATACAGGTATTTGCTACAGGGAATTATTAGAAAGCCAACTGTATCCTGGGCTGTATCAAAAGCAGCATGACCAGCAGGTCAAAGGAGGTGATCCTGCCCCTCCACTCTGCTCTTGTGAGACCTCACTTGGAGTATTGTGTCCAGTTCTGGTGTCCTCAACATAAAAAGGACATGGAGCTGTTGGAGCAAGTCCAGAGGAGGACCATGAGAATGATAAGAGGACTGGAGCACCTCCTGTATGAAGATAGGCTGAGAAAGTTGGGGCTGTTCAGCCTGGAGAAGAGAAGGCTGTGTGGAGACCTCAGAGCAACCTTCCAATATCTGAAGGGGGCCTACAAGGATGCTGGGGAGGGACTCTTCATTAGGGACTGCAGTGGTAGGACAAGGGGTAATGGCTTTAAACTTAAACAGGGGAAGTTTAGGTTAGCTATAAGGAAGAAGTTCTTCACAGTGAGGGTGGTGAGGCACTGGAATAGGTTGCCCAAGGAAGTTGTGAATGCTCCAACCCTGGCGGGGTTCAAGGCCAGGCTGGACAGAGGCTTGGGTGACATAGTTTAGTGTGTGGTGTCCCTGCCCATGGCAGGGGGTAGATCTAGATGGAACTTAAGGTCCTTTCCAACCCTAACTATTCTATGATTCTATAGGTTTATATCTACCATAAATGACTCTTACAATTTAAGCTCCATCATCTGTAGGCATGAGGTGGCGACTCTCAGAGGTGTCATAACACATCTGCAGTACTTTTCTATGGGCGTCCACTCATGCTGAGCTCAGGAAGGAGTAGTAATGAAGACTTGACCCAAACCAGTCCGAGATTCAGAAAAAACCCTTTGCCACCTTGCCCTGGTTTTGGCGGGGACAGAGTTAATTTTCCTCCTAGTAACTGGTGCAGTGCTGTGTTTTGGCTTTAGCGTGAGAATAATGCTGATAACTCACCAGTGTTTTAGTTGTTGCTAAGTAGTGCTTACCCTGATCAAGGACTTTTCAGTCTCTCATGCTCTGCCAGGGGCACAAGAAGCCCGGAAGAAGCACAGCTAGGATGCTGACCCGAACTAGCCAAAGGTGTATTCCATACCATAGAACATCATGCCTGGTGTATAAACTGGGGGAGTTACCCGGAAGGGACCGACTGCTGCTTGGGTCGGGCTCAGTATCGGTCAGTGGGGGATGAGCAATTTTATTGTGCACCACTTGTGTTTATTGTTCATTTTCTTTTCCCCTTTGAGTTTTATATTCTCTCCCCTTGTTATTTCCCTTATTATTATTATTCGTAGTAGTAGTAGTTGTAGTATGTTATACTTTAGCTATTAAACTGTGGTTATCTCAACCAGTGGGGTTTACAGTCTTCCAATTCTCCTACCCATCCTACCTGGGGTAGGGGGAGAGGTGCAGGGGGGTGAGCGAGTGGCTGTGCAGTGCTGGGTTATCAGCTGGGTTTAAACCAGTTGTGCCTTTAGTCCTTGTATGAACTGAAGAAAAAGTATACTCTTGATAGGTGTTTGATTTCTTGAGAAATGACATTAAAACTCTTTGTTGGCACTTAACAAAGGTCTTGTAAACTCTAGTTTGGCATTAGAAAGAAATCACCTGGGGTGAATCTTACAAGTATCTATTAAAACAACAAAAAAACCCCACAAAACCAACAAACAGAAAATAGCCCTGGAAATTGACGGGTCCAATGTGAAATGGAAGCTATTTGTCTATCCTTTAGCCCTACTTCATAAACTAGGAACTCTAGAAAATAACACTTCAGGGAACTTGATTAATACATCAAAAATCGACAATTCCAGATGCCTACAATGATGCTTAGTATAATAGAAATGGAAATGCACTAGAGAAATTTCTGTGGAAATGTGCACAATTCACTCAACACATATGTATTTATTTCCAGTTACTTTAATCAAATTAATCTGTCAGTCCCATTGTAATTCAGAAATTATTTTACCAGGACAGGATAAATTATTAAGGTTAATGCTGGATAAAAGGACAAAGGTCTTTACTGTGAGGGTAGTGAGGCACTGGAACAGGCTGTGCAACAAAGTTGGGAATGCTCCATCCCTGGCAGTGTTCAAGGCCAGGCTGGACAGAGCCTTGAGTGACATGGTCTAGTGTGAAGCATCCCTGCCCATGGCAGGGAGGTTGGAACTAGATGATTTAAAGTCTTTTCCAATCCAAACCATTCTATGATTCTATGATTACATAAGCCATTAATAGGAGGAACTTAAAATGTTTTAAAGTATTGGTAATTAGTAAGCATTTTTTATCAAAATGTAATCAAATAAACAACCCGAACTTTGCAAATGTAATATTTCCAGTAATTCTCTTTTCTGGTTAGGTTAGAAATTCATAGTCCAGAGGAGCTGAGGGCTTAATTTATTTGAGGTATTCTAATCTAAAAGACCACCTTTGATCTCAAGATGTTCATATTTGTACTTTGGTCCTGTCCAGAAGTATGAAATGAAGTGTGAAAGTGAAAAACAAGTCAATGAGTTACAAAGCTACTTTGAAATTTATGGGGGAAATAAATAATAATAAAAAAAAGGTTTACTCTAAGCTTTTGGTGACAATTTAGATTCTGTTACTAATTTAGCTAAATCTGTTTACCCATCTGATATTGAAAAGTGGTATTTTCAACATGAATAGCAGAACATACCTGCAAGGAACAATTCTGACCTTTCTGTAATACTAAGAAACATTTTATGAGTGATTAGGGTTCAGTTAGTAACTATTCAACCTAAGCTTTTTGGTTAACTGGAGCAGATTGACTGTTTGAGCTTCTAAGAAGTACAGATGGACGAGGTCAATACATCTCTGTTTTTCATCCAGGCAGTCACATAGAAAATTAGCTAACTGAACATCTGTCTTCATTTTTTTTTCCTCTTCTTGTTCTTTTTCTTTTAATTTTATTTTCTCATGTTTGGTGGTGGTTGGTTTTTTTCTTTTGTTTGTTTTTTTTTTTAATTTTTATTTTCTGGGATTTTTTTGTTTTTTTCTGTCCTTTCTCGTAATTAGGCTTGTGGGTAAGCTTTCAGCTTATTTATACAGTTCTTTCACTTTCAGCCTTTCCCTGTAGGCTGATATTGTCCTATCATAGCATTCCACCAAGCCCTTTGTTTCTGTGCTTCTTGCACTAGTGGCTACTGGCTAAATTTGAGTCACTAAGAAGTAGTTGTGTAGTTTTTAGACATATTACCACCAATATAAAGGTCAGGTCACCCATCTCTAAGATAAACTGCTGAATTATACTTTACTGAGGATAGGCCTGAATAGACCTTGGAATTCTTAGAATTCTTCAGTAGAAAACATCCCTACATTGACACAAAGTGTTCGTGTAAGAGTGAAGTCAGATGAATTTAAATACATCAGCCATAAACGGAAGAAAAGATTTCTTCTATTTCTGGCCCTACATATGGACAAGAATATATGATATATGGTAGTGAGGTGGCTCATGTGGGACTGAGAAATTGCAGTAAAATTCCCAATTTAAACATAAAGAGACATTGAATCATTATGTCCCATAGGCATTTTCTAATTATTTTGAGTACCTGCCATTTTGTGGTTTGTAATAATTTTTATTCTGTCTTCCTCTGCTCTTTCTCCTTTTCCTTCCTTTCCTTTTCTTGATTTCATTGTAACACAGAATTGATTTTTTTTTAAATGTCATTTAATACAGAAATCTTTATCCTAAGAATGTTAATATCCCCACTCACAAATATTCTATCAGACATCACATTTTAAGCAACTCTTATATTAAGTACAACTTCCACTGCAAAGGGCCAGATATTTTAAAAGCTAACATACAGATAATATTTTCAATTTCAGGTGGTGGCATCATAGAATTCTTCAGTAATAAAATTTATGTTAGCTATTAGTACCTTAATAGGAATCTGCACTTAGGTAGCCTCATCTATTTTTCTAGTAGCATTCTTCATTTGGACTTATTTTTTCTTGTAATTATTTCTCTTCATGAACAAATACATAAAAACAATACACATGAAGGATAATTGTGAAATACCACAAAACTACCATCCATTTCTGACCTCTAGTTCAGAAGATAACATTGAGCAGAGTAGAAGTATTAAAAATAGACAATAGTAGAGTACAGATCAAATAGCTGACTTTATAATTTATCATAAGAATATCACCAGTACACAAGCTATGATTTTCTGGTAGACAATAATATAGAGTCTTTCAGTGACACAAATTTTAATTAGTGTGTACCTGTTCTGAAGAAGAGAAATTAACACCATACTCAATGTGTGAAATAAAAACCTATACATCATAACGATAATGATTTACACATGGTTTCTCACTAGTTTTTTAGGGAGAAAGAACTTGCTACTTTAATTTGAATTCAAACATATTTTTATATGTCCTGGCTCTAATATCAGAATTGCAATTTTTCTACTTTTATGCAGCGTAAAGAAGTAGTGATACAAAAAGACACCCAACTATCCCTCTAAATGTGATCTA
>NW_009936077.1:13454-34851 GCF_000696875.1 Nestor notabilis | reverse complement strand
GGAATGCCAGTTTTCAAAGTGCAATATCCCCAGTGAAAGCCTGGTAATGATCCGTTTCCAGAGATGCAAAGATGCCATTATATACCCAAATGGTTTTAAGATAAAGAGACTGGACCATCCCACAGCATCATCTGTTTCTGTCCTCGAACATGCACACATTTTGTGAAGAGATTTAAATTTGTAGAAAAGGAGGAGAAACGCATTGACTGAACTGCTTTAAAAAGTAACTTTAAATTGCTAAGAGGTTGCAATCTTGCTTCAAGTTCCAGGGGAATGATGTTAACACACAAGAAGAAGATCAGGAGGTTAGGATGAACCAAAAATAATTTGGAACATTTTATTTCATGCTCTATAATTTCTTACACGATTATTTTCACCACTGTGTTGTGACTGTTACTGCCCTTTACACTCATTACACGCAACATCTTATGTCCTGTTCTCACATACTGAAAGAAAAAGATGTCCCAACCTTAGGGTGAAAGTCAGTAGTATTTCTTAACCAAATGCAATCAATACAGTTTTGATTCACCAGGAACATCCATGTTTGTGTGTTTTTTTGTTGTGAAACTTAAGAAACAAACAGCCAAACTCTTCTGCCTCAGGATTTAAAGAATCATATCAGTTCAACAGAGACATGATCTAGAAAGTGTGTTTGTGTTTCTAGCCAAGAATATTGCCTTATTACCTTGCTAAAATAAATCAAAATTTAGTGAGGCAAAAGGAATCTTAGCATGATAGTGTCCTGGCTTGGGGGGGTGGGTGAGGTGGAGGCGAGTGAGAAGCTGTGTGGTAGTTAGTTCCCATCTGGGTTTAAACTGCAGCAGATAGGCATCTTGCCTCAAAGCAGGAAATGTAAACTGAGAGGAAGTTCTTTGTTGTACACTTACACTGTTCTTGCTCTATACATTAAAATATGCACAAATCTGTGCCAATTTGTGCCATTGCATACAGGAAAGAACTAAAGCAAAGGTTTCTGCTTGCCTCTGCAATGCATGCAGGTGACCCCAACGCATTTGTTTGTTTAACAAAAAACACAAAAACACGTCGAGGGCACTGCTCCAGGCTAACCAATGAACAGATGTTTAGGTTTAAGTTGTTATAAAAAGACCCATTTAGAAAATGTGATTGGGACAGCAGCTATATATGATACTGTCTTGGGATGAATCCAGACAGAGCAGGAATAGAAAATGGTAACTAATGACTCTTATTTTCCTGATTTAATTAAAGAATAATTTTGGAGATACATGAGTTGAAAATATTTTTAAGGGCATAATTTAAGGCCAGTATCATTAAAGTCACCAGTGTACTGGATAGGAATTTTTCTTCACTATAGATGGAGTAACAACAATGCTTTTCTTTCCTTGAGGGCTGCTAATGTAACTCGGGGATTCTGCTATCAGAAACTGTGTCTTCAGTAACTAAGAATTGCCTTGCAGAAGCTTATTATTTAAAAATATCAGGTTGCACTCAAAACAACATGGGAGAAGCACAGATAATGTAATACCCTTTTTACAAATGCATTTATCACAAAGCATATGTCTTAATCTACTGATTATTCTTCAGACTGAATGTTCAGTACCATCTCCATCATTCTGCTGAAATGTAGTCATCTCTGACACCACTATTACTATAGCAGTGCAAAAGAACATTTGACAATTTATTGTAGGATTAGAAATAAATGACTCAAGCCTGTCAGTGTATCTTTATGATGGTTCTGCCTGGTCTGCATTTTTTAAAAATCAACTTTTTTCTGTCTTTACACATGTGTAAGTAAATTTACTTAGGCAAAAAATAAAGCACTGAAATTATTTGAAAGCTTTATTTCTGTTGTAAGTTTAAGAAATAGCTTAGTTAAACAGATTTTTTTTTTTTTTATGTAAGTATACTGCATAAAGGCAAAAAGGGAAAATTAGAAATGTTGATTTTGTCAAACTATCTAAGCTACCTTGACTGAGGTAATTTTAATTGCTTTTTGAATGTTTGATTTACGGAAAATTCAGGCCCACCTTTTGTTCTAAGAAGTCAGAAAAACCTGAGACCTCAAAAATCCTTATGGGACTGGAAAATACCTTTCCATCCAGATATAATTTTTAATGACTACAGCAAAGAGCAAAGACAAAATTATATTTTTGATGACAAAAACTGTTATTTTCACCCAGAATTGTGAAATTTATGGGGGACATTTCCCACTGGATTAGCAGTCAAAAATATCAAGCCTCTTAGCCACCTTCTCACAGTACAATGATCTTTCTTACCTTCCTCTTTAATCAGAAAAAGCAGCACAGTGCCTGGAAAACTACCATGGGCTGCTTAGCTTAATTATGTCTTGTCATGATATCTTCTGGATCAGGAGATAGAATTGAGCTGAACTCTTGGGTTTACAGCTACTCAGACTATATTAAGACATACTTCATTCCATCTCTATTCAAAAAAAAAATCTCATATAAAAGCAGGGTAAATTATTTGTCCAATTTATATGAATTTCAAGTGGATTCTGAAGCTATTGAAATGTGTTACTACCTGTGTTGTCTGAATTGTGCAGTAATACAACAAATGTGAAATTGATGTTTTTTCATACATGGGATGTTTTTTTTATTTGTGTTTTGACAGTGAAATGCTCTTTGAGTACCTTATTTTGGACAACACAAGCAATCTTTGATTACAATAGAGATGAAGAATCACATTTAAATGTTCCCTTTTAAAAATCTCAAAGTATTTATAAGAAATCATCAGCTGTTATCAGGAGCCGCTGAATCCCTGAAAACCAGTCTAATACATGAAAGTCAACATTTAATGTGCTATAGTCTCTTGTTTCCGTGCAGTAGCTCCAAGGAAATCAATTTTTCAGCTCGAGGGTGTTTCGATTTGGTGCAGTTCTGTAACACTCGTAAATATTACCCAGAACACCTTCAAAAATAACACAATTTAATAATCACAGATGTTCCTACTCTGTCTTCATAGCAGTGTTATAATATCATGACAATAAGATTTATCAGATTTCATGGTACCTACAACATGCACAGAGCTATTTTTTGGCTAGGTTTTAATATGACTAAAAGTGAATAAACTGAATTGGAAACTTTGAGAAGACTTTGCGTGAAAGTTTTGTGGTATTTTGAAAATAAATGCTAACCTCTTCACATAGCTGAGATAGGATCAAATTACAATCACGGGAAAAATGTTGCATTTGTGCTCCAAGATATCAAAATTCTAAAATGTTCTCTTGAATCTGGCTGGGGGATGAAACGCTTTGGAGTATAAATCATACAGGGCTGTTTCAAATGGTACTGACTGCAATTGCTCTACAAAGACTTTTGCAGTTAACATGCTGTGGTGCTTTCTCCCTCATATCTCATCATACTAGACATAGATCTTAAACTTTGGCTCCTAAGTTGTCAATTTGTCACAGTGTGCCTCGAAAATCACTGAGTAGATGGAGATGTTACCAAGGGCTGACCATCATTCTTTGGATCTGAATGGATATTTGGAGTCATCCATACCTCCTCACTGGCTGCAAGGAGGATAATGACATTGGAAACAGGTTCAGTTCAGAGGCTAAACACAGCTCTGATGGGTCTGTGCCCTACAGTTTAATAGAGAGCTTTCCTTCTTCTTTATTCTGCTAAAGCAGTGCTGCAGGCAGGAGAAGGCTTGAGAATCTGTCCCCAAAAGTCCTAACAACCAATAAATAAGAGGAAGCTTTATGTTAAAGTATGAATCAAAAGCTGTACAAGAAAGTGTATGTGTCATGTTTTAAGCTGTGTTTTGTGAGATAGTGAAGTCAAAGATGGTCACAGATTCTGGGACATCAGGATTCTCTCTTAAGTGCCTGGAGGCAGAAGGTGCCTTGAATCTGACAATAGAAAAGTAATGACTGACAGTAAAAATCCCAGAATAGAGGCATTTACCATAAGACACTCCAGTTCTTTGTCTACAGGTCTGTGCTTTAACTACATATTGAATAAGCAAGGTCAGTCTACATGGTATCCTCCACTTGCTCTTGTTACAGAAATAGATCCCTCTAACCTTCATTCCACTTAAATAAAGCCTTCTACATTTTTTATTTTATTTTGTAAGGTTTAAAGAGCCACAGATCTGTGCTTGCATAAACTGCAGTTATAAAACTGGAACCCAGATGATAAAAGCAAAGAGCCATGCATAATATAACATTAATTGCCATTAAAACAATACATCTGTAAGCCTTTAGATTGAATTCCAGTGAAATCATTTCAGAGAATGTAGTATGGTGCATTGAACTGGCTGTAAACATGAAATTAGTAAGACATTGAAATAATGTGAGGCAACTTGTACATGATTCTTTGTTAACTCATCCTTTTTGTTCAGCATTTTGAAAACCTTACTAACTGCATAAAATTATTGCTATTTCAAAGAAAGATCACAGGTTGGCATTTTTAACCAGTCTACTGTATATCTTGCCTATGACAAGGAATGAAACATTTACCATATTCTGTATTTGCCATATGCTTTTAGTTCAATTACCTGTAGAGAATTCTCTTTTTCAAGTAGCATGCAAAAACAACAACAACAATAAAAAAAAGTAAAATATTAAGTGTAGTATTCAATGACTTTTATCACTTGTGGGTTGTATAAGAGCTACGAGCATAGAAAAACAAGTTTAAGTGTGGCTGTTTGATTCGTTTGGTCTAGCTTGGTGCAGAGAGAGCTCATAAACTCCTGGGTCCAGATGTACAATCTCGGCTATGTTTAACTGCAACGGGGCATGAGACATAGTTACAGGCCAATCCCCACCATGGCTTTCCTTCAGCAGGGCATGCAGGCATACACACCAGCAAGCAGTCACAGAGCCTTACAACAAGTCTATTTGTCTGTACTATTTGAAATATTGGGACAGGGATTTAATAAACAGCACCTGAATCGCAGTATACAGTCACAGACTAACAATCTAGGACTTTTGAAAGCATCATGGGGCACTTTCCATGCTAAAGTAATTTTCAAAGCAGTATTAACAATCTTTTACAGTATTTTAAAAATGAAACTTCTTTTCTGTATCTCCCATTTGCACCTTTGTCTTACTTTCAAATTTTTTATTTTTTATTTTTTTCACAATGGTAAAATATGGAATTTAATGCCTTTCCACAAAATCCACTCACTGCTTTGCCTGAATAAACTGACCCAAAGGCCTTTCTCTGAAGAATATTTGCAAAAGCTTTATATTGACAAACACGTGCTTTGCTTGTACTGTTTCTACCAGCAGAATTCAGTAAACCTACCACTTGGACACAGGTACTGTTAAATTACAATTTCACCTTGAAATGTATCATCTGTCCAAAGCGTAACTAAAGATGAAATCCTTTGGGCATTTTTACTTCTTTGAAGCTGCAATTTTGATTATCTTCTAGAAGCAGGTTAGGTATATACTGTGTATATCTCAGTGGGTCTCTCTTAAATACCTGTAGCACAATCTCTAATATAGGGATCTTTATTTGAGTGTTTTTGTGTTTGTTACTGCCTAAGCAACAATTGTTCTAGTGTTGAGCATGCAGGTTGGTTGCTTTCTGGCATTTCTGTGGTGAAGCCTTGGATTAGGAGGCTTCAGTCTGAAGAGACTGTCATAACAGTCCCTTACCAGGATGCGAGCACTCTATGTCATATATGCACCTAGGATAGAGTTCCTACTTTTTTTCCCTGAGTGACCCTGCAAGCTACTGAAACCATTGATACAGAAAGGTAAGTAGACTGTACACTGAGAAGAGGTCCTACAGTGAGGCTGATTCCCAATAGAAGGCAACTATTAGACACCAGGTAAGAGTCATTTTGATGGCACAGTGAGACTTCAGGGACACGTGAATGACTGACTCCACATTCTTTCACTGGCTTTATGTGCTGGGTCAAAAGTATTATTTTCTGGGATGTATAAAAGGCTGATTAGGTGTCATACTTAGTTAACAGAGCAGAATACTTTGTTAAAGTGAGGAAAGCAAACTGTTGCCTCTCTGTAGCAACTGGAGATCAGAAGACATGACATATTGTCAGCTATTAAAGGAAATTCAGTACAGCTGCTGGAGGACTTCCTACAGAAGTAAATCCAGCCAGTAATGCTAACGTCACCATCACTGAGACACCTAAACTGCTTCTGCTCATAAGGTTGGATTCAAAGAATGTTGAAAAAAAATGGAAAAACCTTACTCAGAAATCCCAGAGAAGTGGTTATAAAATACCAAAATCCACAGCTCAGATTTTCGTCTTTTGTTTGCACTGGAGGAACACGCAGTGGACAAGAGTGTGGTCTTCAAAAACTGTTCATTAAATGCCTGGTCCTTGAGGGGGAGAGCAGGGAAAATGGTTGCTACTGCACTCTGTGACAGACTTCATTGAGGTCTTCCACGAAAGTGGTATTTGACTTTCTAAATACAGGAAAAAAAATAAATGGGTAAGGTGCAGAGGTCATATTAAATCCTAACACAAACTTCTCAAGTTCAGTGATGATCATCAAGGTCCTCTTTGCTATTGGTCGTTTCGCCACTCTGCAATGCCTTTTAATCTATGTAACTGTATACAAAATTGCGGACTAAACACTGCATGCCCTTCATCTCACTTACTAATACCGTGAAACAAAGCAGCTGTTATAAGCTGCACAACAGTTTACTAAAAGGAAAAGAAAATGAGAAAATGAAAAGTAAGAAGATGCTAGTGTCACAATTTTACAGGGAGAAAGAGGCAGGTGCTCTTCATTCAAGGTTTAATGACCGAACAAGTGAATATATTTTTTAATTGTTTTTAAAAAAATCAACAAGATTAATTAATTTTTATTTTTTTTTTTTAATGTTGGACCATCAGTTAGGTTTTGTTAGAGAAAAATGTCTCACTATCGTAAAACAGTTTCTTAAATGTACAATGTACAATGACAATGCCCAGTCTGTATTCTTGTTTTGCAACTTCTAGCTGTTGTTTCTATCATTAATGCAGTCCTGGGTATCTGTAAGTTATCAACACTGTAACTGCTCAGCCTTCCCATCCTGCTTATACCAGCATGCCTGTTAAAACACCAGTGATTTGCTTTCCTCTTAGCTCTTTCAGTGATATTCCTTTTCTCTGGCTGTGCAAAGTCCTTTGCCATTCTCATTGCCAGCAGTTATGAGTTCACAGTGCTGCGGTGATTTAGAAGAGGAATGTTGCAACTTGTAAGCTCTATCCATGTTCAACAATATTTAGCTTCTGAATAAATGGTTCTGAATGGGTCTTCTGCAAAGAGATTTCACCTATTCTGTCTGGCTCAGAGACAGAAAGTAGCTTTGGTGCTACGAATGGTGCTAATGATTTGCCAGAAGAAGGTTTGCTTCATCTAGTTCCCATTTTATTAATAGAGATCAAGAGTTCTTCTACATGACATGAACACTTTCTTTTTGTAAAGCAAATGACTAAGACTTGTGAGTGAGCACAGAAAATGATCTATGTATTGTTGATAGTGTCACCGTTTTGGAGAGAATCCAGAGTGACAAGTTTCATTCTATACAGTATTATGTCAAAAAATGGTAGACCACTACTATTCACAGATGCTCGCGTAGTCTCACTCTGTGCAAGAAAAGCGCAGCAATTTTCATTTTGCTTATCTCTACTTTAAATACAACATACTGCATGGGACCCATTATTTCCAGTCATTTCCACTTTTTTTTCTAGTCTTCTCTGTTTCTCATTCTACACCAGACATCCACTTGAACGATATAAGCCATCTGTAGTTTATAAAACACCTTTAAGCTATTGTTTTAAAGTTTTATACCTTTTAATGTTTTCCTATTTATTTCCTGCTGATATCAACACATATGCTGCCAAAAGCAATCTTTGGTGGATACTAACATATTCATATTGAACATTTGATCCAGAAATTTTGCAGATAATAGGCAGAGGGAACATCTGTGAGAAGCAGATAATTTTTAATATTTATGGATAGCTCATTTCCATGTTGTAATCCTTGAGATGGGATCGAGTTTGTAAGGCTCCGTACAATGCAAGTAATTTTTCTATATTCCCATCATGGTGAGGTAATGAAAGGAGCAGTAGTTCTTAAAAAGGAACACTGAGTTTATTTATTAATGTTGGAGAAAAGATCCCCACCACTACTTGATTGAAATACAGAGTAACTGTACAAAGAGGATGATCTTACATATTTTAATACTCTCAGGATGCTCTTTCAAACAGGACAATCTAATCTGGAAGCATACATATACTTACGAACTAAAGTATGAAGTGAGAATAATTAACTGGTTTTTGAACTTTCCAATAGACACAGCTTTTATTACATAAACTCTAAAGAACAGCAATATGCTCAAAGCATTATCTCAGCATTATTAACGATTTATAAATCTTGTTTCTTCATTGGCAATTAAGTCAGTTGGTTGAGCTCTTCCTCTGCCAATGGTTTGAAATTCCACACTATTATTTCTGTTGGTACAGAAAGCTAACCCACCTGAGGTAAAGACAGTTTTACATTGAAATTTTCCCTAAACCCATGAATGTGAAACTGAAGATTCATTAATCTCGCTTATGAAGATAGTGAAGATGTATAAAAGTGGAAGTAGATTGCTAGTCATTAATTCATTGTAACATTAATTTTGCATGGGTGTGCAAACACATGAGCTGTAAGTCAGAAATGCCTCACCTATTCTTCATATATTTCTGCTTTCAGCAATAAACACACCTGATGTAAATCTCTTCCTTCTCAATTCTAGGCACTGATGACAATTGTTCTATGTTTGATACTTATTTAATTATGTTTCACCAATAAAGGTAACACTTTAACTAGCACACAATCTTTGCATTCTTTTAAATAATGAAGCATGAATCAAAAATCCTATTATGTGGCAGCTCCCTGTAGGTCCCTATGTTAACTAAACATATTTAATTTCAAGTTTCTGATAAAATTTACAGTTTTCTGATAAAAAGAAGTGAAATTAGATTCTCTTATTTGTTCGTTGACCTTAGCAATTCAGGGTGGATTTCTGCACTCAGAGCATGTCTGTGATCTTTTGCCAGCAACTTGCCAGAATAGACCTAGAATTAGTATTCAAAGTCAAAATGGGCCTTTTTTATCATGAAGCTTGAATTTAAAGCTTGCACCCCTGTCTACCACCTAGGACAGAGAGGTGGTCAATTGATTTCTCTCAGCAGCTTTCTAACAGATTTCTCAGTGAAATCAATACATCCATGAATGAAACTGTGAATGGGTAAAATTCCGGTAGGTGAAAGTGAAACAGATGTCTTCTATACCAGAGCAATCTTCATTTAACAACAGTGAAAATGACTTCATCTCATGGCTTCTCATTTCCCTTTACTTTCCCCAAGTCTTATATCTTCTTTAAAATAGTGCTATTTCCAATAGATCTCAGCCTGAAAGTTTTGATGAAACATATGGATATTGACTAAGCATAAAAAAAACCTCCAAAACAAAACCAGTAAGTTATTCACTGAAGCAAACATGCTGCATGGTGTAAACTTTATATATCTGTGCTGATAGCTGTGAAAGCTTGCTGATCCTTGCTGAACCATCCTATGGTGAAATACATGTATAGCTTTATAGACAGATACTGACTTTTCTGCAAATCAAATGGATGGAGTTGAATCTTCTCTATTTTAAGAAATACTTCAAAGCTTGTGGAAGGGAAGAGACTGCAGTTCTAAAAAGGAAAGAATTCCAGCTGGTACGAACAGGATCACTGACCAAATACCTCCTTAAGTGACATTTGCAAAGGACTGCAACTTGGAAACACTAAGAATGCAATTAGAACACAGTGAGGATCTGAACTGCAGTAAACAAAGGCTGAGATGCCATAGAAAGTTTCTATCACCATTTCAAGTTTGTTTCTCACACTTTTAACAGCTGCCCTGTCACTCACATGAAGTCTGAGTGGATTAGAAGGATTATCAAAGGCAGTATGCCTTCTATTCTGCTTCAAAGCTAATCAAAATTGGGTACACATGCAGTTATCCAATGCCAGCATCAATCAGGGTGTGACTGACACTGACACTCCCTGAATCAACTCCAAGATATTGCCCTACTGAGCACAGAACCATGCATCACAAAAATCCCCACTTCCGTGAGACTCACCTGGATTTAAATATCTCTAGCAACTCAAATTCAGGTCATGTTTTTAAAATATATGACCAAAGCCAGGTTCAATTTTCAGGAAGACTGACACATACAGAAATACGCCACTCTCTTCCCAGAGACACCATCTTTTTAAGCACCAACCTAACTGGATATTGCTTATCTTAGGAGATCAAATGAGATTCTGCTCCTGGTGGCATATCTCCAAGTAAACATGTGGTACACAAAGGGAAAAAACAAAGGCACCAGACCTTAGATTCAGACTGCTGCAGAATACTCAGAGCCTAGTACATGCATATGAATGTGTTTAGAATGTGTTTCAGCCTTGGCTTCATCTCAGGTTTATTCAGAATTTCTTCTAAAGTTTCAATTCAGTATCACTATCAGCAGCTCCTCTCTACATCTCCCTTTCACAAAGATCTCAAAAGACTGAATCTTTAGAAATGTATTCTGACTACCCATTAGCAGGAAACAGAAAGGAGTGCATCCACTTAAGCAGTGACAATGAAACATGCAATTAACATTAAAGGAAAGAAGCAACAGAACATCTTATACTAAAGGACAAAATCCTTATGACATCTTCAGAAAGCCCACAGTAAAAGTTAAACACCCACACATTCACAAAAATAACGAAGCCTATAAAATACTGTTTATAATTCTGAATGAGGAAAATCAAATAAGAAATATTATTAACAAATATTGAAGTCAATCAACATATGGCTGACATCAAAGATTGAGGGAGTTGGAAAAGCTAGCTGTGAAATGAAAATTACAATGCACAACCAAGGAACACGGACAATTACCAGAATAGATCAAACAAGAAATCTACTGAGAAATGTAGAGCTAAAATGCATCGAACCAAGCAGATTTCTGAAGTGTCTACAACTGTCAGATGCTCAGTTCTGCTGCACTTGTCACTGGTACAGTTGTCTTAGGAAAGGGGAGGATTATGTTTATTTCCTTCATTACAGAATTTAAAGTTGTTACTGGAGAAGTTTCCCTGGGTAAATGCTTACCCCAGTTTGTGTCTTCAGTAGGTATTTAGGGATCATAATAAATAAAGTACAGTGGTCACATAAACAGCAAATGTGATCCATGAGACATACAGAGGAGAAGATAGGATAAAAAGAGAGAAGTTTTATTTCCTTTGTATGCAACTCTGTCAAAGAAGGTACTTGAAGTGGCTGTACTAAGATCACAGCAAAAATCTAGTTGACAAGGCAGGTGGCAATCCTAGAAAGACTTCCAAAATGAGGTACCAATATGATCCTGACACTGGAAAATAAACTTTGCTATGCAAGATTAAGAATTTTGATGTGTTCAGTTAGTTTATAAATAAAAATAATAAAAAAAAAAATAAGGCAATGCGATCACTGTTTATAGGTAGTTACAGAAAGAGAAGACTTCCAGTAATGGAGAGCTTTCTATCTTTCATGATAAAGATGCAACAAAATCCAGGAATTAGAATTTGAAGCTGGACCTTTATTTTTTGTTTTGCCTTCCTTATGGTGCATAAGCGAGATTATTTTCTAGGATCGTCCAGGCATATTTCATCTAATTAATTTCCTGCCATTGCAAGGGCATTAGGGATTAGTTCCAGTCTTTGCCTATAGCATAGTTAAACCTCATGAGGTCTAAAATTCTTTGGTCTAATGAACACCTTTAAGTTTAGAATAAAGCCTTGGTAAAACTTAATGACCTGATATAGATGATCTGAGGGTACTTTCTGGTTTCAAACTCCAGGAAACTTTGTAATCATTTCAAAAATCATATTTATTAACCTACGCTGTGCTTGATATATAAGCCACCTAGCATAGCTGATCAAAAAAGAGATGTCCCCCTTGAGCCAGGAGCATGCTTGAGAGGACAGAACAAGAAATAAGTGGCAGTTAACTGAAAGCACTTCCCTAAATCCCTGTATCATGAAGCACTCCATTAAAATGTTACTTTGAATCCCTAACAAGCCTGGATCAAGGAAGACTGGATTTTTAGCCCCAGTCCTGTAAGCATCTAATCCTACAAGAGTTCCACATCAGTGCTCCTCTGTCTTTGGCCTGAAGTGTGAAAGTACTCATTATTAGTACTGGGTTTATCAGGAAAGAAACCAAGTCTGTTCTCATTCCTGAAAAATAACAGCTTAAGAGCTGAGGGAATGTACTCCCTTACACGAAGTTTAGCACTTCTGTAAGAAAGTCAGGAGCTTTTCTTTATTAGTATCTGCAAATGAACGCTAAATGCTAAACCACAACAATGGGACACTATCGAATTTCATCTTGAACAAACTCCTCCAAGTGAATTCTGGCTTCAACCAAAACCTGTCAAGTGAGAAAATACCCACAGTTCATTCAGTAAGGATAAGAACAAAATCCAGTTACAGTAGTTCACCAGTGAAAAAGTTTGAAACCTCCAAACTGTGGCTGCCCTCACAAAACAAATTCAACCCTGGGAATATAGTAAGGACAGCCAGAACTTTATTAGGAAAAATACTCACAGGGTCATATGCACAATGATTTTACTTTCTGCAATATTTTCTAACTTTTTCTGACCTCTTCTAAATCTGCCCAATATTCCTTCCTTTCAGTCCTACAGTTAGCTCTATCCAGCTAGATAATACATGGATTCCTTCATAATATCTCAGTATCTGAAATTTGCAGATTTAAAGATCTTCTCACCATTTTGCATTATTTGCACCAAAGTTCCTAAGTTTGCAAATATTTCCGTAAATCACAATCCCGAAAGCCATTGCTGAACTATGTAACACTAGATTTAAGCAGATCCTCTGACTTAGTCTTCCATGTCTTGTAGTGCCCTTTTTTACTAGGATTGAACAGATTATATATAATGCTAATCCCTTTCTGGGCCCATAAACTAAGTGTACTCTCATTGAAGTTCTCCAGTCATTTGGTTTCAGTTGCTCAAACATAATACTGTATTATACAGATTTGCAGCATGCCAGGATACTAACACAAAGCAATATATGAGTATTATGTTTTAACCACAAAGTTTTAAATGACAAATCAGTGTTCAAACAATTACACAAGCTATATATTAGTATATTTACTCTCCACATTTGCAAGGAGTGCCATTCTACTCAACCAGAAGTATAACCAATAAACCACATTCAGCACTCATGCTTGACCAAGGTTTATGCAAACTGTATATTTTTATAGCTTTAAATTTTATAATTTAAATCCATCTAAAATCACCACTCTGGTGTGAATCTGAGAAGGCTCAAGATAAAGATGACTGATTATTTGCAATATTGATCTCTCCCCTATATTAACAGAGATATTTCCAACCTTATAAAAGAACTGTAGTAACTCTTTACACTGAATTCAGTCTTAAGCATTTAATTTTTCATTGAGACTGCACCCGTATGTTGAATGCTAAACGCTCATGATTAACAATATTTAAATAAACCACTCACTGATGATAAGAGGCTATATAACAGATACGTATCAATGTGATGAGTTCAAACTTTCACTTAATGTATTTTGGGTATTCGGTTGGTCATTAACCTACACTGTAACTAGTGGCTGTTTGAAATATCTGTTCTAACATTTTTGAGCTGGGGAAAAGCATGTAAAATGCAACAATTGTGTGTTAAATATATAAATCCCAAGGTGTTACTGCATGTATTTACTTAATGTTAAAATCTATGTAACAAATACCTACTTTGCCTTTCACAGATGTTAAATAGATACAATTTTATTATTTGCCACGTAATCAGTAGAGATTAAATATCTTAATAAGTCTCAATTAAAATCATCAGATATTTATGATACTCATTGTAAAGCTTCATAAAAAATAACCTGCCACTATTTATAGCTCTCCTTAGACTACAATGTTTCTGAAATAGAGAGAACCTCTATTGCCACAAGCAACAATTTGAGAACAGATTTATTTAATTTGCTGGAAAGTAGAGTACAATAGTGAAGTCTAATAGATGGTCGATTAATCAATTAGTAGATAAGCAACCTTGTAAGCACAGTTTGTAGAAAGCAGAACACTGCTACCTTCACCCAGCCACAAGAAATTTCCTTCCTAATACATACTAACTCATCTTTTTATCAGTTATCCAAACAAACATGCATGTGAAATGACCTCCATTCATGAAATTAACTTTATTCCAACACCACACAGGGGCATTTACAGAATATGATTTTTGTGATCTTTTGTCTTTGTAGTATTGATTAAATGAAGATGATAGCCCTAAGAGGCTGTGAAGCCTGTCAGTGCTTTTCAGTCCTCATTTCAAAGACTTGTATTGTATAAATTATAATAGGGAGGTAACTGAGAACCATAGTTTATTATTAAACTGTCAGTTCCGAGAGAAATTTGAACTTCAAAAATTCCTTTCTTCTGTGTTTATTGTATAAGTGGATCAAAAAAAGAACTGTCTGGGAACAAGTAGTCTTTGAATAAGTCAGCATGAATTCTCTCTTACACACAAGCCACCCACCCAACACTAGAAACCTATGAAAAGATTAATAGATAGATATTAGACCTTTAAATTCTGAAGCTTTTCTATAGAGGATCTAAGTTTTAAAAATAGATATTGAGACAAATATGCAAAGAAGAGAAAATACCATGTGTGAGAAATCTTTGTGCAATTCAGGAAAGTATCATTTTTCTGGCTTATTTATTTCAAATAGTTACGATTTCACAATATCCACAGTAACAATAACTGCTTACCAACAGATTGAGGAGGATTCACATTAGACAATATATGCATGAGCACCACCAACTAATCAGCATAAACAAAACAATCTCGCTATCACAAACATATTACCACAACTGCATAGAAAACGGATGTTACTGCTTAATTATCACCAACAAAAGGTTTTATTTATTTCTTTGCTCTTTTGAGAATGAAAAACAGCTGTTAGGAGTGCTGCAGCGTATGCAGTGCATGTCCACTGGTTTTATTCCATTAGTAAGACATGACGCTGTTGTTATGACTTGTTGACACCAAGTGAGAGATAATGTAATTTTATAGTGGCATGACTGGGCATCTCTTTGTTGGTACTTTAAAACTTTCATTAACAAATTTTGAGGGTTTAGGAAAGGAGAAAGTATCTCTTTGGCAAAGGTTATGGCCTTATTTTACAGTAATTCATACCTGTTTACTCATTTATAAAAAACACTGCCTTTCAGTGAGAGTATTTCTCATGTACTTTGTGGATTTGTGCACACACAATAATTTAAGAAAAGGACAGAGACAAGGAATCAAGGTCATTATGAGAAGTAATGCGGAGTAATCTGTAATTCTCTCCCTGTCACTGCTCTGCTGTGGAATAGCAGAGTATAGCTGCAGGCATATTTAGCTAGATATTGTTTTCACTCAAAGAGGGAGTGGTAGACTGCTGAGATCACAAAAGGCTTTTCTTTAAAAAACCCCACAGAATTTGTTGAATAACCTCTCAGATAAAGTCCCCTCACCTTTACAATCTGTAAATGCCCTTGCTTCCCAGCTGATCTTGGATGAGCACAGAGCAGCGTGTCTTTTATTTCATGATGTCTAGCCAATGAATCGCCAGCATTTCTTTCAGGGACGAATTCTGTTTCTCTGACTTACACCTTAGTAGTGTGATTGTAAAGTGATAAACTATCCATTTAGCTATATCTAAACTAAGGTGGCAAATGAAATTCATGCAGAACGCACCAGCCTGTTCAGTGATGTCAGCAGCTGACAGTAAATGGCCCTGGGTATACCACGAAACTGATCTGAACTTGTGGTTATATAGGGCCTGGGACAACACAGTGATATCTCTTCCTGCATGAAATCTCAATGCATAATGAAAATTCCCTGAGTCAGTTGGTAACAAAGAACTGCTGTTAGGGCATTCTCCTTCCAGATGATGCCCAGAGGCCGGGAATTTCCTCTATGCAGCATGAATTACAATCAGAAGCAGAACAGTCACAATTTTAACCCATGACATCAGACCATGGATTAGGGCCTGGTTTTAGGAAGCTCTTTGGAAGGAAAATGTGCGTGATGAGCACCACAGTATCTCTAGTTCAATGCTGCCACAATTGTAACTCGTAGCCAGTAAAAGCTTCTGGATTTTTCTGAATAAAGAAAATAAACAATCTTATGTGCCATTTCACCTTCACTTTAGGGAGTGCAAGTAACCTACAGATGGTAATGCAAAACGTTTTTTGGTTGCCCTAAGAAACAATATGATACGGTTATTCCTAATTTGAAATTCAGTGAAACAAACCAATTATTTTAGGTTCTGATGCTGACTTATCTTAAAGTTCGCCTGTTCTCTCTTTCAGAAGACAAAAAGCATTTTACATGTATGAGGAACACCAAGCCTAGTCAAACACGTGCATCATACCTATAGGGTGGCTGTATTTCAAATCTTCAATTTCGTTTTCATGTCCTGTTCCCTCATTCCATTTTCCATTTGCAGTTCATGAAAACTTTCTTTTGCTTTTGCAGTTTTTTTAATGACTTAACGTCCTACTGTTCTTTCCTAGAAAGCATAAAATGTAAAAGATGTACAGACCAGGCTTTTCTTAATTGGTTCTACTATGTTCTTCAAGAAAGGAGGGATGAAGTCTGGCATTTTTCATTTGGACACAGTGCATTTTTATTGAAAGTGAAAGATAATGGCTTTGGCAGTTCCTTTTTAATCCAATCTACTCCTTAGTGTCCTCAAAAAGAAAATTAGAGAACATGGCCACAGTTGGCATTTTGTGATAGGGTCCATTTTTCTTCTATTGAGGATGCAGACACTGGCTGGCATTTCTCAATTAGGTCTTTTTTTTTTTTCCCCTATTGATAATGAATTCTTTTATGTGGCTTTCACTTTAAACTGCTCTATAACATGGACTGCTGAATACAGTAAGTCTGATAATTAACTAGGATGATAATGTGAATAGCTGTTTGCTATAATTTCACAGTATTTCCTGTGATTGCAAATGACACTATCCTTTGTTCTAATACATATATCTGGGAAATTGGGATTTATTTGTATAACACTCAATAAAATTATTCCTTCACTCTAACACAGACAATTATAATAAATGACTATTTTTTCCTACTGTTTAGCAACTAATTTTACAGACAATTAAATTACACTAACAAATGGATTAGTCAACTTTAATGTGAATCAATATACTTGGTTTTACTGTTTTATTTTGCAGCAAAATATGTCAACTTCAGACGTACATATAGTAAAATATCTACTAGCCATTTTTATTAATGACTATTATTCAATTAACCCATTTTCCATGGATAATCAATCTGGATTAATCTGGCTAGAGTGTTTGCTAACCAGATTAGGCATGTGCACATGAACAAATCAACTGTCTTTTAAACAGGAAAGTTAGGGGAAGCACATGAAACTGGCTATGCTGATTTTGCCTAACTTTTCAGTAGAAAGAGAAGGAATGAAAAGTTACTGCTGTGCTGAAATTTTAAAATTCAAACATTTTTTATTTTCTACAACATCTGTTAGATATATTTATGCAAATTTCCTAATACGTATTTTACAACTTATTCTTGCTCTGTGAAATATTTTTATCTAATGGTATGTTAAAACTGTAAGAATAACAAACAAACAAACCAGGAAGGAAGTTTGTTCTGAGGTCTATTTTTGTAAACCCCAGAAGCATGAAATTCTTTTTTGAATTCACTTTAAAGCCTATAGAGTTCTTATTTCACCCAGTAACAAGTATCAGGGGTTTTTATTGGCATATTCAATGATTCAAAAATTTTCCAAACAACTAAAATTTAAATTTAAGTTTAAATCAATAATCATAATCATCATAATAAAGAATACAAGTTATTGTGGCCATACAATAAAATGATCTGCCTTATTAAACAATTTTATAGTCTTCGGCCTAAGGATCTTTCACCCTGATACATTAGGAAAGGCCCTGAATTATTTAGACAATGCTGTGTTATGAAATAAAACCAATTCAACCATTGCAGGCTTACCTTAATGTATCTTTCCTCATAGCCATCACCTTCACCAGGAGACTAGGGTAGGCATAAGATCTTGTGGTGTCCCTGAACATTCATTCACATGACAAAGCAAGTGAACTACTTCCCAATTGACCACACGGCTGAGGGAAACTAAGATGTTTTTTAACAATCCTATTCATCTTAAGACCAAATTTAAATATAATGTTGCTGTCTTTGACAGGAAAACCTCCAGGCTTGAAGAGACCAGTAGCCAATGTTACCTCATATTTGGACTATAACTTAAAGTTGCTATTGAAAGTTTACTTGTAACATCAAATCTGTCAAAACAGCCTCTGTGAGTTCTCTGACCAATATGAGGTCTGTCTAAGCAAGAACAAGAAACAAAGTCCAGGCTTATGCAAATAATTTTCCAATTAGGAATCAAATCCTGCAATAAATGATTAGCACAAAAAGTAAAAAACTAAATAAAGTTCATGAAAAATAAAAATAAAATATCAGGATTAAGCTAGCTAACTTTGGGAACTTATAAGAAGAAAGTATTTTGAAGCTTATGCATACTTTCTGCAGTGTGAACACATTTCGGTGTAGCATCTGAACACTTTTTCAGAAGACAAGGTGAAGGATAACCCTCAAGGGCAGAGTTGCAAGCTCTTTTAAGACAAAGTAGAAATGCCAATCAAAGTGCAGATGGTTTTTCTCCAGAGAGGTGATTATTTTTTCGTAGATCCTTTCTTAGAAGAATGGCTTAAATACATCAACTAAACTTCATAGCAGAATCGTACTAGTAGAAACTAAAAGGAAACATATCTCAGGCATAAGCTTTTCTCAGGCACTCTAAAAAGACATTTTCTTTCCTGTATCAAAAAAACCAACACCACCAAACCCAAACCCAAAAAAAACCCCAAACCAGACTTGCAATTTTCTCTCTTCCCTGTGCACTAGAACAAACTAAGTTTAAATACCTGATGAACCTTAATTTATGGTCATATCTCCACACTCACTGACAGTATCTGAGTCACAGTGTTTCTTTTAAGCTGTGTGAAAATATTTAACTACTTAATGTTTAGTTGCAGAAATAATGGCCTAAAAATAACAAGAGTTGGTACAGAATCAGAGCTCTCAGGTAAATTTATTCTAGTAACAGAATAATGTTATTTAAATAACTGCCAGATAGGAAAAAATCTGATATTCTATTGTTATTTAATTATTTTTTGTTAGTTGGTTATTTATCTATGAGGTTTGAAATCTGTGCTGTTTGAAGTATGATTTTTAAGAAAAACATTGGTAAAAATGACACCAAAAAGACTTCCATTCAGCAGTTTACAGTGACATCAGTCTTGTCGGTTTATCTCAGTGTAACTAATTGGGCTTCAGTAAACAACTTTGTGTATGATTGTCGCGGTACCTTCCGCAGCACACGATTGAGACCTACCGACAGCACTGCACCAGCTACTAAGAAGGAGAAAAAAATGACTGCTGTAGCTGAACCCAGGACAATGATGAAGAAAAATCTAGACTCCACACGTTAAGTGTTTGTTGAAGAAGAGAAGTTAAAAATAGCAGGGTGTATTTTTCTCACTAGAGACAGAATTTCGAATACAAATGAATATTTCTCTAATAATGGCTCTTGCTTCTTAAAGAAAAGCGGGGGTGAAGGAGGAACCCAAAAAACAAACCCACAAGAAAACACCAAAAGCTGCGTTATGTGTTGGACAGGTAAGGCAAGTTCAAGCCCTCATTAGACTTGAAAGTTCTGTTATACTAAGTATGTCCATTTCTGCAATATACCATACAGGTGTGAAACTACAGATGGTATGGCTATACATGGTGAACAGAAATTTTGCTCTAGTAGGAATTATCTACAATATCTTAATTTTCATAGTTATAAGATTAGTTGTAACCTATGTAGATAGAAGTACTCTGGATCTCTATAGAGATTTCCTTCAGAAAAGGAAAGTTTGCTTTAAGTTTGAATACGTGTAATACATAGATTCAGAAAACAGATATGTTTATATTTTTAAAAGCAGCCTTTATTATTCTAGAAATGCTACACTATGGCAGATGGTCAACCTAAAAATATAATTGCCCACCACTGTTGCATTTACAGGCATACCTGCTGCCTCCCTTCCAAAATAAGACTATCGCTCACAACCCACCCACTTAATACAATAGTAATTTCTAAAGCCATTCAAGAGCATCTCCACAGACAGAATCTAAGTCACCATACAGCCCAAAAAAAGTTTGTTTAGAGAAAGCCCATGGTGAAGCAATACGCCTGCAATATGCCTCAAGAAAATGTTCTTGACAAAAGTGCTCCTAGCAGCTACCTCTCTAAAATAAAACTTCAGCTACCACTGCCTCTATACTTGAGGGAAGCTTTTATAATCGCTAGAAGAAAACAAGATAGCCCACAGCTTATCTAACCTCTTATATTAATTCAGAAAGATCCCTGCAGATCTTGCAGACTCATATTAGGGCCAGATTTTAAAAGATATACAGGTACTGAATACCCTGAGGAACTTCTCATAGGAATACCTATGCTTTATGTCACTTCCCTGATAATCAGACCCACAGGCAGGCTCAAAAAATATATGAAGAGAGAAGATATCTATAAACTGACTTTAGAAGCTAGAAAGCCAAACTAATCTCAAAACCAGTAAGACACCTGACTCTGCTCAGGAGCATTTAGCTCTTCTGAAGCTGGATGTTTACATAATTGCCCACATCTCCAAGGGAAAAGCCCCTCTGCTAGTTCAGATCTTGGAAATCTGACTTGAAATATTGTTAGCTGCCTTTTAGATTCTCAATCTCCATAATCCGGACAGATAGAAATCCAGGTGTCCCGCCTCCTAGGAAACTATTTCAGATTTGGTATGTGACTAATATCACAATTCTACTGCTAAAGTTACTCCAGCTAGTCTAAAAGAATTTCAGTTGGAATAGGTTTTTGTCTGCTTGACCTCACAGAAGAGATGGGAGCTGGCTTCTACTGTCTGGCTTATTTGAATCTCATATTAAATATCCATCCAATTGAAGATGAATTCAAGTCAGACACAAAGCCTTGGTCTTTTCCCAGCTGAATAGTTTAAGTGTTCGATCATAGAATTTGTCTTATATATTCTTCCCTATATGGTGCATCTTTCAATGCTCAGTTATAGAATGCATTAGTTTAAAGAAGTGGGCTTGGATGTGTCTCCACTCATAGCTGATCTGTTGCTTGCTAGTAGTTATTCTTCTCTTCCAAAAATGAGAAATGTGCTTGAATGGCTCAAACTTTACAAAATCTAGAACTTAGGTTTTGTAAGACTTGTAACCACTCATGTCATCTAGTGAGTGGCCTCAACAATTCCTATCACTTGTGACGAAAATCACCA